>NC_047167.1:21022446-21134946 GCF_009819705.1 Hippoglossus hippoglossus | reverse complement strand
TCTGTTCCACTTCACACGCGCCTCTGCGATATGGCTTTAATAAATTTCTGCAAGAGCCACTTACAGCTGAGTACAGTGAGCTCCTCCGCAGCTGAAATACGAGCCGCCTGCACCTCCAGGGCCAAATATCAAATTAGCTTCTTTTTTTTTTATTTGTAAAAGTCGTGTCACATAGTCGATGCGTCTTTTTATGTTTTTGTGGCATTTTCTTTTGTGCAGAACGAGACATTTTAATGACGGAGATCACCCAAGTTCCACCCCGACACCGATCGGTAGCAGAACGATAACGGATGCATATAGGAGAGGCTAATACGTCGTTAATACGTCGCCCCAACAAATATCATTAATTGATTCTTATCCAGCGTCGTGTTACCGGTGCATGAAACGTGACGTGTAAGAGGTTGTTGTTATGTGCCCTGTCTGATTTCATACAGCTTAATGACAGAGTGGGCGTGCAGTAAATTCATACCTGCAGTTTGAACTCCCACACACACGCAGGAGATCTGCGTTTGTTCACTGGCAAAAATAAAAAAATAAAATCAAAAACAGTTTCTCGACATCACGTAGAGAGTCGCATTGTGCAAAATATGAAATGCATGTAAAGAAAATTCCTTTTTAATATGTGATTATTGAACCAGCAACATACTGTACATGTGTGTCTTTGTTATGTGGATCAATCTATTCCCCACCTGCAGGCATCAGTGGTGGCAATGTTTTTGTTCATCCTCCTCCTCCTCCTCCTCCTCCTTCTTCTCCTTCTCCCCGGGGTGCTTTCACCTCTGTGGTTGCTATGCTGCGAAGTGGATGATGTAATCTCCACTAATACCTTTGTCGCCCCCTACCCTCCCCACCCTCCATCCACGTCACCCACCCTCCTCCTTGCTCCTCTCCGAACCCCAGTTGCCTGCCTCTTGCCATCTGAATCCATGATGCCATATCAGGACTGGGCACGAAGGATCAATGAGTGCCCCCTAGTGGGACGTCACGCTCAATTATGTCTTTGTCTGCGAGGCAGAGGGTTCAGACGGAGAGAAAAATGGTGGTTGTGTTGTAATTGGAACGACTTTGTGTTTGATACTGGAGTCGACGTGGCGCATGTGGCGATGCTTGATCAGTGTTTGTGCACAAACCCTTCGGCTGTTTGTGTCAGACTGTTCTGTTCTGCTGGTTTGTGTGTGTGTGTCTGTGTGTGTGTGTGCGTGTTCTCCTGCATTCGCGCCATTCCATTGTGTTGTTTATATAAAAGGAGCAGCCCATGATCTACTTAAAGCAAAATTCTCCTCAAAACCCCCAAATCAATATAGTAAATGCTAAGTGTGTGTGCGCTTATTAAAACTTTAAATATATGATCATGCACCATTCGCACGATCCCTTTGAATGAAGTCTGACAAATACCATCCAGGGTTTTACATCGGCTGTATCTTGAAAACAAGTAAAGTGACAGACCCCCCACTTTCCTTGTGTGGCGTCCATCCATTGAGATGCTGTTTTATTTCCTGACGTTTTGAGATATGCATCTTTAAGCTTTCTGCTGCAGCCTCAATAAAAATAAAGGCGAATGGAAGAAAAACACAGAAAAACAACCGGAGCTGTTTTCACTACTGTTTATTTTATATGTAAAACTCGTTTCATATTCCTTCATCTTTTTCTTTTCCCGTCTAAGCCGCATTGGCAGGCGTTGAATATTTTTTGGGCAGCTAATGTTCCTACATTCACTTTAACAAAAGAAATATCACGATAGTTTGAAAAATAGCTTCTGTTAAAAATGTGTTCCTTCCCCCTGTGCATTTACATTTTCACCTGGAAAATAGTCGATGGGAAAAAAGAAAAGTTTTATTCCAAGTTTTTCTGCCTGGAACTCGTCACTCACTCGTCCTAAAATAAAGATATTATCCTCCGACTCAGGTCGTTTGTGAAGGCATCGCTATTACGGTGACTCATGACTGTAACAGTAATGCACCTTCTGCTTCATGCCGGCGACCGTTTCAACACAGCGGCTCGTGTTTTCCACTATTTTTACATTCCATTCCCAAAAGTTCATTTTCCAATCTCAACGGGCGTTTCTGACCTGCGAATAAACCCCAGTGTGACGCATGAACTGAAACAGAAACTCCATCACAAAGCAGCGCAGGTTTTTTTTTACATCTGTTTGTATCCCTGTGTGTCTCCTGCAGCCTGGCCCAGGTACCGTGTGCTGCGGGCTCTGGACATCGGCCAGTACAACTTGGAGATCTCCAACGCCGGGCTGTCCGATGACTCCCTGTACGAGTGTCAGGCCACGGAGGCCGCGCTGCGCTCCAGGAGGGCGAAGCTCAACGTGCTCAGTAGGTGGACATTTACCTTTTTACTGGAACTTTAGATTTTCACTCAACAAAGGAACATTTCATTCTAAAAAAACACTTTACATTCCCTCTTGAAATCACATGATTGATATAGATGCATTATATTTATTACTTTTCAGCCCTGGATCAGCTATTGACTATATTTGATGCATCATTCATGTTTTTATCCAGAATCCACGAAATGAGCTTTTCTTTTTCGAGTCAACAGCTTCTTTAAATTTCTATCAAGTATACCAGGCCTCTAAATATGCCTAATTTTGATAGATCCATTTATTATTTCATAGGAAATTGGTGAAAATGTCAAAAATAAGACCTATTCTGAATCCAGATGGAGGTGGAGATTAAAAAAGAAAGAAAGCAGATATATGTGAAATGAGAAATACTTCAGCAGCAGTATTTGTTTGCAGTAAGTATATGTGTAAAGCAATCCAAAGCTTGGCTTTAAAGCTTTAACCAGGATTTAACCAGAAAGTGGAAGCTGAACAAAAGTTCAACATCTAGTTTGACAACTCTTGATTCCACAATTCTGGTGGATGTGAAGAATTAAATGTGAAAGAGAAACAAGATTTCTAAAGTTAAAGGTCAAGGAATCAACATTATTTGCATTACAGGATGATCAAATGACAAGTATGTTCCGGTTGTGAACATATTTATTTGTATGCATGTGTGCACACTTGCATAAGGCATGTATTTGTCCTGCAGTCCCCCCCGAGGACCCGGTGGTGGACGGATCCCCGGAGCTCCTGCTGATGGCTGGGACTCCGTTCAACCTGACCTGTGTGACCCGCGGGGCCAAGCCTGCAGCGCACATCCAGTGGACCAAGGATGGAGTCGCTGTGGAGGGAGCCCACCAGTCCACGGTGACTCACACGTGCAGATGATAGCCAACACACACACACACACACACACACACACACACACACACACACACACACACACACACACACACACACACACACACACGCACACGCACACACACACACGCAGGCGGAAAAGAGTCATGCAACATAAAACAAACATAAAACGCATAAAGTTTATTAGACTAAAATGAGATCTGCTCAATCTCATTTTGTTTATGAAGGTACAGGTTCTAATCTGCTCCTCAGTAACATCAGTCTGTTTATTTGTTAGTTCATATGTTTTTTGCCGTTGGCACCGCGAAGGGGGGAAGTACTGTATGTACACCACAGGACACGCAGCCGCCCTGGAGACATGCATCAGGGAATGTACAGTGTACACACACACACACACACACACACACACACACACACACACACACACACACACACACACAGTTTGTGACTTTCTTGCTTCTCATTTGACAAAATAACTTACTTATTGAAAGTAAACCTGTGGGGAAAAAGCTTATTGTGCCTTGAAACGAGACTTTAAGCATTAGGGACCCAATTAATCCAGTGTTTATTTTCAATGGTGGCAAGAAAGATCACAAACATCACTTTTACCTGCTGTTACAAGGCCGGCTCCGAAGCCACAACGTGAGGAGGAAGTCAACACCCTGCAATGCATTCTGTCATTTATTTGCCCAAAGAGGAGGAAAGAGGCAGAATGAGGAAACAAACAAGATTCAAACAGTCACAGCTCCAGGAACGTAGCAGTGGCAAGTCTTCGCCTGTCACGTCCACTCTGAGTAAAGCCAGCTGCGAATAAAACTTCTTGTGGTGAAGCGAATCCTCAGCGTGGCTTCACGTCGAGTCCAGCTTTGGTGAACTTTGACCGGTGACCTCGCAACCTCAACCAATAGCAACAAGCTTTGTGTGGTTGTGTCATTGGTGCATCCTCCTCCTCCTCCTCCTGCTACAGCCCGTCTCCTTCTCCTCTTCCTCACCAACAACAACTCCAGCATCTTCCTCTGTTCTTCACCGTACATATTCTCACAACTGGAAAAAACACTTGTCTACATGGTCCACGAAGGAGGACGTCTTCAAGGACCATGTAGACCATTTAATCCACTTCTCTCTTCTCTTGCCGCTGCTATTACCTCTTGAGAAATGTTTCTCCACCAAAACGCAATGAATCCTGGGATATGTTGGCCCAAGAAGGATCCACCTATTGGAGCCGTTTGAAGGAGCCTTCAAACGCAGCCTCTGAAGGACGCAGCTCCGGACCTGAGACACTCACAGCTCCAGCCCACAGCTTCACACGGGTTCAATCAGTGAGCAGCAGCGAGGACAGAAACACAGAAATTGGAAAAGCAACAGAATGACACGTTGCACTTTATCAAACTAGAAACTTGTCAACCTGTAAATGTTAATGGAAGGAAAAAACACTTCTCACTTGCGAGAATGAAGTGTTTTGTGTTATTTAGTGAAAGGAAAAAACTCAACATACTTCATCACATCCCTGTAACAAATCTCCTTCTTGATATCATTCGTTTTTCGTTCATTAGTAGCATCTTGGTTCCACTCAGGCAGAATCACAACATTGAGAACTTTGGCTTTTTCTACATTTAAGAGGTTTTAAACATTGAATAAAATACCTGCAGGGATACTTGAGTTCTCATGAGCTCTTAGCAGTGATTCCACTCAGATGCACTCGTGGTTTATTCGCTGGCAAAAAGAAACTGACTCCGAAACATCGTCCATCTCCAGACGTGTTGATCTCCATCAGATGAGTCGTGACCTGATTCAGCTGAACCAGTGTGGAGGCCTGACATCTTCATTCATGCTGTTTTTCAATAGCCCTGCGTCTACACGTGTGTGTGTGTGTGTGTGTGTGTGTCTGTGTGTGTCTGTGTGTGTGTGTATCATCACACACCTTCCAATGAGCTTTTTTATCAAACAGCTTGAACCTGAAGAAAAAAGAAGCAGCAGCCATGGATACAGAAATAGACATCAGCTACTTTCCACATTTAAAGATCGTGACAAAACTTGAAACACAAAGATCAAGACATAATTAACCTGCAGACACACACACACACACACACACACACACACACACACACACACACACACACACACACACACACACACACACACACAATTATATTATATATACACAGAGGAAAGAGCTGCAGGTGACACTTATCGCTGTGATATATTTTGCACTCTTTCCTCCCACATTCACACTCCTCACGCTCACGTATACACTCTCCTACACACACACACACACACACACACACACACACACACACATCCTCACACATATGTGCGTCTTTGCCTTCGTACGCAGCAGCAAACAGTGACTCACACTCTGAAACACAGATGTTTTTTTACATCTCTTGCAGCCGGCTCCATGCCCCCCCCCCCCCCCCCCCCCCCCCCCACACACACACACACACACACACACACACACACACACACACATGCTCATACATATTACATACTGCACTTATGTTACCGCGTTACTGACCACGCATTCTACACCACAGCGGAAGCTCAACACACTTTCTCGACAGATTGTGTAGCTGCACTGCAAAACACCACGTACCTCGTCAATCCAGGAGACGTGTTATGGTCATGACTTAATGTTCTTATTGTGCAGAATTCATTTTATTTGAATGATTTTATCTTTGACGGCAGCAATTGAGGATTATTTTTCCATAATTGTTTTCACCCGTAGATTATTTTCCAAATTAGAAAAGCATTTAATCTACATAATTTCTCAAATTGTTGAACAATGTTAATCCCAGAGGCCGAAAAGCTTCTTCTGTCCGAGCAAATCAAGTCCATCAGATTTACAACAATATAATAATGAGACAAGCAGCGTAAAGAAGAGCTGATTAGTTAATGGAACATTTCAGCGGCGCAGCATTTACTGTATTCTGTTTATTTTTTACTTTCGTGAGTATTCGGCTCTGATTTGAAAATCAAACCCAACATCTCTATAAAACTGATCTGCTTGCATTAATTAGAAAATAGCAATTTTCAAAGTTGTATTTTTTCCTGCAACAACATTTATCATCTAAATTATTGAGGACAGAACAAGAACATGAATTTCTTGTCTGCTGCATCTTTTCACTTTTGAATCTGCCTTCCCTTCCAAACCTATATTCTCTTACACCCGTGTTGTTTATTCCATGTCTACCTCCACATTGTAATTTCTATTTCCATTTTCTGCTATTAAACATTTTTCCTGACTCTAAAATAACTCTCCTATCTCTCTCTTCTTTTTTCCTCCGCGTCCTCTCCCATGATATTTCCTGTTCCTTCCTTTTTATATCCTTCCTCTCCGTCGTGCTCCTCCTCTTCTTCTTTGATCTTTTTTACTGGCTTCCCTCCTTGAATCCTCTCCTTCTCTGTTCTTTGCGGAGCAGGAGGTGCTGCCGGACAGGAAGAGGGTGACGACCAGGAGCTACCTGCCCCTCATGCCAGTCGACACTGACAGCGGCAGCAACTTCACCTGCGTGGCCAGCAACCCGGCAGTGCCCATGGGCAAACGAGCCACCGTCGCCCTTAACGTCCACCGTATGTTTGACTCTTTCTCTGTGAGGATGTGAAGGTGCAGGTTAAATATTTTATTGAGCTGCCCCAGCACTTGTTGACTTTAAGGAATTATAAACATTAATTTACAGCCTTTTTTTTTGTTTTACCCCTCTCTACTTCAGTTGTTCCAAATCTGACTTGAGTTGAAATTTATTTTGAGGCCAATGTTTAAATAATTAAATTCTCGTCCCTGGAGAAATAAGGATGAAGATGTTTAGTGTATTTTTCTACCAAGTTTGTCGAGAAGAGCCTGGAACCAGATTTTACTGTGATATCTACAGTCTGCGTGACTTATTTATGAGGGAAATCAAACCTCACGCTGCTTGTCAGTGGCCTAATTCCCTTTATTTGGAGTTGTCCATTGAATCAGCGTCTTCTTCTGTGCAGATCCACCCACAGTGACGCTGTCCATCGAGCCCCGCTCCGTCCTGGAGGGGGAGAGAGTCATCTTCACCTGCCAGGCCACCGCCAACCCCCCCATCATGGGCTTCAGGTACGAACACGTAACCCCAACCCTGACCCACGTTATCTGACGTGTTGGAGCAGTGGGGCTGTTAGACGCTGTAACGCTGTGGCTGTGAGCTGAGGTCTGATGCTCCAGCTCGGGGTCCCAGTGTGGGAGCACTGCCAGGCACTTAGGCACTAAGCCTATTGACTGTGCATTGAAATGCCATCTAATGGCAGATGTGCAATGTGGTCTATAATATGGTGCAATATATGATTTTGAGTTCTGGCAGGAAACAGTATGAAGGGAAAACGGATTAAATGATTTCTTTAACTTGCATTTATTGAAGGTTTTGGCATCAAGGCACTAAAAATGTAAGTTTAGTTGTTTTAACTGATGTTATAAGAACATTTCATGTCTAGTAATGGAAACTGTCTTGGATCCTCACTTAAAAAACAATGCTGACGATCTGTGACGTCACTGTAGATAACCTGTACCATGTGTGTGTTCCGCGTCAGGTGGGCTAAAGGTGGCGTGCTGCTGGAGGGCGCCCGGGAGAGTGTGTTTGTCACCACAGCCGATCACTCCTTCTTCACCGAGCCCGTGTCCTGTCAGGTGTTCAACGCCGTGGGAAGCACCAACGTCAGCATCCTGGTGGACGTGCACTGTGAGTCGAGGGCAAACTGACCCCATATCAGTCTGAAGATCCACCGTTCACACTCTTCTTATGACGCCGTGTTTCATGTGTTGTGCAGAATACATTCGCAGTTCAGTTGAATTGATTTATATTCAGCAAAACAAATGACAAATGTTAAAGTCAATAATTTAGTAAAGTAAATAAGTATAGTGAGTGAACATATATTAACAGTGCATGTAATTCATCTGCAAGTGAAAATATTCAATTGCAAAAATATTGAGAACCAGTTTTATTTTTGTGTTTGTTTGGTTTATACAGAATTAGAGACGAATGACATGTTTTAAAGGAAATTTGGGGGTAAATTTGATATATCTTGGTTATGCTTTATGAAAGTATGAAACTCTTTTTTTCCTGTGCAACCACAGATTTGTAGCCACAGTGTGATCACTAAGTCTGTATTTCCTTAACTAAGGGTTTTCTTTTGTCCTGCCTTCTATCAGTCGGCCCAATTCTGGTGGTGGAGCCGCGGCCGGTGACGGTGGACGTGGACTCTGACGTGACCCTGAACTGTAAGTGGTCTGGAAACCCTCCTCTCACCCTCACCTGGACCAAGAAGGGCTCCAGCATGGTAAGATAAGAAAGAACAAACCTTTCACCTTTAACCTTATCGAACCACACTGATATCATTGCAATATCAAATATTTATATTTATACTGGATGTTAGAGAAAGTGGTTTTCACATGGTGGAGTTAGAGAAACATTACTTTATTAATCACAGAGGAGGCATCCATCATGTCCAGACTTTTCTCCCTCATTGTTCCCTCATTGTTATTCACTTCTTCAACCTGTCTTCTCCTTCGAAAACCATTAAAATAATTGGAAAAAGTTATCTGAGAATCTATATTCCTATCACAGCTCGGCAATAAAACAATGTCAATGTTATTTTCATCAATTGCAATGAAACAAAAGTCAGATGTTAATCAATGTATTGCTTTTGCGTTGTGTAAACACAGTGAGGAGGAATAACACACCTCATACTTATGAAAAGGTATTTTCATTCTATGCCTATAAAGAAAATGTTAAACCCACAACCTTCACAAAAATTAGTCTTTAGATTTAGGAAATAATAACGTGACATTTATCGTGATATGAAAATGTTATCTTTCACTGCCCAGCCCTCATTTCTATCATGTAAACACCTGTCACAGCTGATTTTCTACCTGTTCGGCTTCACACACAAAACAAGTCATCAATTTTTTTTTACAAACGCAACAAAAAGTCTATCGTCAAATCCTCCAGAAAACCCACAATCCCAGCCCATATTAATGTCTCAGAGCCAGGCTTCATAAATGTTTGCTCAGCTGTAAAGCAGACGGTTAGTAGGAGACTCTGTCTTCATATCTTAAATCTTTAATTCATGTCTAACAAGTTAAGAAAAGCTCCAGGAAAAAAAAAGGAGAAAAAAAGACTAATGGAGCCTCGCTGAGTAAATCAACATGTTTTATGAATTAAATATGGATCTCCCTCCCTCTCTCTTATTAGCATCTCCTCCTGTCTGTCTCTGCTCTCCACCTCCACAAATCTCCCACCCTGCTCTTTAAGCCTCCGCTTATTCATGTGTCCAGGTGCTCAGCAACAACAACCAGCTGTATCTGAAGTCCGTGAGCCAGACGGATGCAGGTCAATACGTCTGCAAGGCCATCGTGCCCCGGATCGGAGTGGGAGAGACGGAGGTGACGCTCACCGTCAACGGTCAGTCACCATTCGCTCACTCTGCAAAAAGACACAGAGCTGATCTGTGCGCAGCAAACACCCTTCAGAATATGGAGGAGGAATATCAGGACCAGCTTTACGTTTTTATGTTTTTTCGTTTCCGGGCCCCGCTCGTGTATCTGTATCCCTCTGACAGCCGAAGCCACTGAGCAGATAATAGAACTAAAATCATGTTGACCCGGCTTTGTTCATCCCAGCAGCTAATTTAAAACAGGCTGGAAGCCAATATTTCAGTGCTGAAACTGTCCCCCCCCCGAGAGAGCAGCAACAGCTTAATAAATCAAAACTGATTCACCAAGAACACAATGATGAAAAGTTCAAATGCGCCTTAAATCTTCCGCGGCTGACAAAGTGCCCGGTCGAACCAGGGAGGACGACATTCATCGGCACGTCCTCCCTCCCTTGCAAAATATCAAGCGCTGAAAACCAACTGAGGCCGACTGCTACAGTACGACCACTCGTTCACAAACCAGATTATTTTTATTCTTTCTCACGACCGACTGCAAACCGCGTTGCATCGATTTTATGGAGCCGTTTATCCTCAATCAAAGCGAAGTTACTGGATGCTGCGACGCATCAAATATGATAGATTTCTCCATTGTCCTGCCACGGATGCAAAGGTTTTGATTTATGGTTCAACATCAGATTTTTTACCACAACACAATGAGCAGCAGCAACGCAAGTGGCAATATTAATCATCGGCCTGCAGTTAAAACACCAGCCTGTGCTTCGTCTCTGCCAGCCGCTTGTTATCTCACGTTTCATTGTCGGCAGCCAGAGTGATTATGACGGGAGCTGAGGAGGAACTCGGGTGACAGAGTCTGCATCAGGAGGACGAGGAGTCCTCACAACACAGACTTCAACACAGGGGGCCGTACTTTTCATTTCCAATTAGAAACTAAAGCCCCTTTTCTACTGGTCAAAAACCACACTAACCACAGCATCTGGCTTCTGTCTGCAATGGGAACGGTTACAATCGGCGTTTACTCCCTGGTCAAATGCAGTAGATCCAGGTTTCATTCACCTCTGGCTCCAATCGGCAGAAACATGACACCTGAGTGAAATCGCGGATTCGGCAATTCAGCGAGGTGAGAATGCAGTTTTCCCATGATGCACCATGGGAAAATAAAACAGAGCGGGAAACTCCTCCACTGGCGTTTAAAGAAATCCACGTATACCTGTAATAAGATAATAAGAGGTTCAATAGTCATCATGTGGCTGTGGTTCAGGAGGTGGAGCGGGTCGTCCATTAACCTGAGGGTGAGTGGTTTGATCCCCGATTCCTCCAATCGACATACCGAAGAGTTGTTGGGCAATTTGCTGAACCCCGAAACAGCTCTTCCACCATGGTGACTGTGAATGTGTGGAAGAAAAGTTCTATAAATAAATGCCGTCTGTTTATAGGGTCCTGAAATGAAAACTGGCCAATCACAGCTCTTGGCCTCCTTGTGGGTTTTCTTCGAACCCCCCCCCCCCCCCCCCCCCCTTTGTGTAGCTGCATAGTTTTAAGTGGTGAATATAAATCATAACTTCCTCGTCTGACGTGTGTCTCCGAACACGTCAATAAATCCAACCTGCCTGCTGTGAAAGTCAATCTTCAAATTGAACATGCACAGTAAAACTGACTCTGCGTCCACGGAGAAGAAAACCGGAGGAACTCACAACTTCCAAAGGTTTTTATTCCGACACATTTAGACTCTTCACTGTTCCCCGTGTAGCACACAGCCGGCTAACTGACCCTCCATCACGTGTCCGTGTCCAGCAGATGAAGCTCCCTCCATCTTACGCCATTTGGGCCCCTGCAGCGTATAAGAAGTGAACCTTTCTAAATGAAATATCTCGGTGTCTTTCTTTCCTCCCTCTGTGTCCTGTCTCGCTCGCTCAGGTCCCCCCATCATCTCCAGTGAACCGGTGCAGTACTCTGTCAGAGGCGAGAGAGGAGAGATCAAGTGCTACATCGCCAGCACCCCGCCGCCCGATAAGATCGTAAGTCCAAACTCAGAGGCTGTGATTTGTTGTAAAAGGCGCTCGATCCTTTTCACATCGCATCGGCCTGAATCCTGATCAGAGCAGATGTGGACAGAGGCATCGTGTTCTTGGGTTGTTTGTCTGTCTATTCATCTATACGTCCGTTTGTCCATCTGTTCCTCGACTGTTCAAGTCATAACTCAAACATAACATCTTATCTATCCCTCACTAATCAGGTTTCAATGCCTCTTAATCCTGATTTTATCTTTGGTTTTACTTTTATCATTGACATTTATTTATAATAAAAACCTAATTATAATCGTTCTTAGTATTAGTATTAGTATTAATATTAATATTTAGGATGAACTTATTAGTTTTGATGGTAAAAAGTGAAATTGACTGTGACGTCATATCCATCTCATTGTTGCGAGACAGTTTCATTACATCTGTAATAAAGATCAACTCTGAATTAAGTGGTCCAAGGTCAAAGGGCAAGGTCACTGTGCTCTTACATATATTATATATATATATATATTTTTAGCATTTGAAAACTGTCACGATATCTGACGTCAACTTGAACTCAAAGTTAAACCGATTAGACTTTTGTGGTCAAAGGTTAAAGGTCATTTAAGACAAATGCATAATTGTCCAAAGTGATGACATGATTGGTAAATCCCAGAGGTCACAGGTGATCTCACCTGCGACATCATAATATTCTACAAAAAACTCTTTATTCAATTCTCCCTAACTTTGGAACAGAAGGCCAGAGTCTCACCTTATCTCCTGCCGGTTGACAGGCTCACGTTGGCAGCTGACGACTGCGAGGCGGTTAATACCAGTCACTTTTCTCCGCCTGTGTAATATTCCAAACAATCGGTACAAGCGGCATTGTTCTCCCACTGCGCCGCGGCTTCGTGAGAACGACGTGTTCCCTGTCCGCGCTGGAAAAAGTGTGACTCATCAAAAACAGCTGCTGCTGAAATGAAACAGGAGACACGCAGTACCCTGCACATAATTCAGGGAAATGGAGGGAAGCAGATGAGATTTGAGAAAATGATGAAAAAACATCACCGCTCCCACTGTTTGGTGTTTGGATAGTCGAGTGTGAGCACTTTTTAAATATGAAGAGGGAGAAAAGGGAATGAAAAAGTGAAAATTACATCAGTGCTATCCGTCCTAACTCTCAGATATCTCCCATCATTCATTTTTTATTTAGTCGACGTGTCTTTTATTCTTTTCTCGGCTCCTCTAAGCCCATAAGCCATGTCACAGTTCATTTAGGCTGTTGCAAGATGCGCTCATACGCCTTTATCTCATCGCTTTGAACGATGGAACAGCCTTGGGATCTAATTGTTGCAGCAGGATTTCACCACAAGAAAACACCCCGGCCACGTGTGGAACCCCTGGCTGCACATGTGAGTTCACACGGGACAATGAGACCGTGTGAAAAAGGGTCTCTGGTAAATAACGCTCGTTAATTTGTCTGATCCATTAACGGTTTCCTGTTAAGTAGCTGCAGTCGCTTGTTTTCCTGCAGTCACAGACGCAGCGTGTTGTGTTCAAGTGTCTGACGAGTTCACGAACAGATTCTATTTGTGCATAGTTTAAGGTTATTGTGATAATTAATATACTGATGATAGGACAAATACATTGATTTGTTTTTTTGTCTTTTTTAGCTGATTGCTGCAAGATGCATTTATGAGTAATTTTCCGCAGCTTCCTCTACATTTTCTACAGAGAATCTAAACATGGCGTTAGAATAAATTGAAAGACAATATAATCACATTAAACTCTACACAAAACATTCTTTAAAACCACTGATATTAAGAGTTATGGTCACTGTGAGAGAGTCAGTGGAGCCTCCAGATCATTTTTGATTTTAGTGTAAATTGAACCCAGCAGCTCAAACCTTTCCAATTCAGTGATCTCTTTCAAAGTGGTTTAACCATCTTTTCTTTAAAAGAAAGCTTTCACGCAGATTGCCTTCCCGGCAAACTGTAATGGAATATCCCCCTGAACGTGCCACAACTGCAGAACTGGGCTGTTTTTTTTTTTTTCAATCCCTGCATTTTGCTGAAGTCGCTGAGTGCAACACTTGATAAAACTAGAGTTTAATGTGGAGTGTCGGTGCTGGATATAAGTTACAAAATAAGCAGTTTGAGTATAAACCTTTAAAAAGGAAGAAAAAAATACCAGAATGCTCACGAATCACAAAAAGAGGCAGAAAAATGGAAATAAATTCAGTAATGACATTTGAGTTTGAAGGCTGGAGCGAGTGAGCGAGAGTGTGGGGGTGAGAATAGATTGAAATGAGAGCGGCAGGGAGATGGAGGGAGAGTAAAATTCTGTACCTTTCAGCGTCAATTATCCAATTTTGCAGTGCCAACATGACAGAAATCAGAGCTTTTAGGAAGCTTCAGCCCTCTTCTGCACTGGCAGAGAGCTCAGAGCGTATAATGTGATACGACATTATAGTCTCGGCTTAATGCAGAGACACAAGGACTTATAAAATATGGAGTATGATTCTGTGCGTGTGTGTGTGTGTGCGTGTTTGTACGTGTGTGTGTGTGTTTCAAAGAGGCAACGGCAGATTGAGAAAGCAGCGAGAGCCGCACGGTGGTGGAGCGACAAAATGATTGTGAGGAATAGTGATAAAGAAAGAAAAAAGGGAGGATTGTGAGACGCAGAATGTGGAGACAGAAAAACCTGCATTCTACAAGAGCGTCAATTATTTGAGTAGAAAGTGAAAAGCAGAAGATTTACAGGTTTTTTATTTTTTAATTCTTCTCCCTGAGGCTCGATCACATTTCTCATTTTTCGTTTGTTTTAAAAACCAGGTTAAAAGGTACATCAGCCCAACATATGGCTCCATGTATATTTGATATCATCATGCTCCATATTTGATAACCTCCGTGGTTAATAATTTTAACATTTCAGTGACAGAAATTATGGATGACATTGCACCAAGGACAACTCTGTTAATTTCTGTTAAAACAAAAGCAAATCGACGATATAAATAGTAATATAATAAAACTTTTCTGTTTTGAACAACTTGACAAACCAGTTAATCCTCTTGTCCAATAGCTGAGCTCTGCTCCTCAGGATCATTTCATGAATTAGCTTCATTCTTTTACAGTAAAGATTTCAAAATAATTAATAATATGTGTCCTTCTGCTGCTGGTGGGTGTGAGCTTTCTCAGTTAGCATCCACATCACTTCTATGCTGATGACACAAAGTTATATGTTGAACGTGGACCTTCCAGAAACACTAATATCTGACGTCTGCCTTCAATCATCTCTGAAATGAAGCCACAGTTAGACGCTTCCTGGTTTATGCAGATTATTTAAGTGTAATGCACATTTTTGCTTGACTGACAAAGCTGATGTGAAATACACTAAAGAGTATTAACAGTCTTGTTGGCTTCGTCTCTCTGACTCCTTGTGAAACAAAGAATTGAATTTACTATACTTCTTATTGTTTTATGAATGTAATAATAAGATGCTCACTGAGTCCACACTGACTGGATCTTTATGTTAAGGTTTTCCACAATAGTATTATTAGTTATTTCAAGAGCAAAATAAACACATTTCAATTTTAGTTAGATTTGAAGAAGGCTACTATTATTATTCCTTTTTTAATATTAAAACCTTTCTGACCATTATAAATTATAACCGTCTTATCTCTTATTATTTTAATCATGTTCTTTGTCTACTTCTGCTTTTATTCCTGAAGTACATTGAGACTAGACCTGTGTGAAATGTGTCACATGAATAAACTTCACTGAAATGTCTAATTTGGCCTGAACAGCACAAGGACAAAAAACAAATAGAGAATCTATTTCCTGCTGAGACTCACTTCCGTCTCGTTAGCTTTTCTCACTGGCCGAACCTGTGTCTGTGTGTTTGAGTCTGTATCCAGGTCTATTGTGGTTTACACCATTTAAGACGAGATAAAGTGAAATTAGCATTATTGAGCCCTGAGGGGAGATTGGACGGTTGCAGCAGTAAAAGCAGAGTTTAGATAAGAATCAAACAAATTACACATATCGGAGATTGCATCTTCATCAAACTAATACCGAGCTGCTATCAGCTTGAAGGACGTCCTGCTGCGTTTATCGGGAGGAGATTTACAGATGTTGTCGTCTGCAGATGCACCAAACGTTTCCTCTTAGCATATTCTTAATGTCAAGTACACCTGCTTTATTTTGGAAACAGGTTTTTAAGATCAAACATGAAAGTGAGAGCCGAGTAGGAAATGTGCCCCAGTGGCCAATAACTATCGGCTCCTGTGTTTTAAAATGTAATTAAAGGAACAATAAGCAGTAGCTCAGCCTGACACGGGCGTGTTTACAGTCCCGTCTTCCGTTGTATCTGCTGGTCGATGATTAGAAGCTGATTAAAGACGCGTGTTTCAGGTCTGGGCGTGGAAGGAGAACGTGTGGGAGAAGGAGAAGGGCACCCTGATGGAGCGGTACACGGTGGAGCAGAGTAAACCTCCGTCGCAGGGCGGCGCTGTTCTCTCCACGCTCACCATCAACAACGTCATGGAGTCGGACTTTCACTCGCCGTACAACTGCACCGCCTGGAACGCGTTCGGACCCGGGACCATGATCATCACCCTGGAGGAGAAGGGTAAGAAAAAACTGGAGAAATACATGAGTTTTTGTGGGTCTTGATTATATTACAATTAATTAAATACAGCTGATTTTCTACTTTCATAACATAAAGCAGAAATGAAGCATGTACCTACTGTTAAGATTTCGCTAATATGTTATGAGTTGTTCCTCCACTTAAAATGATAATTAGTTAGACAGCAAAGAATTGAAATGATTTATACATTTGCTGCAGGTTTTGTATCAAACTTTAGGGCTTCAGTAAATCAATGTTACCCTGGTGTTGTTGAGCAGGCTCATGATTTGTGAGTCCTCATATTGTTTTGCATTATGTTTGCTTCCCTACAAGAAAAGCTTCTCTGTGCTCAGAGACAAATGACAATCATAAACCTGCTGATTAATAATTCATAACGCAAAGACTCACAATACGCTGTTGATCTTTCCGCCCCGTTACAGACATCGCTGTTGTGATGGTCGTCCATGAGAGCTCAGCCTTTTGGGCCATTGGGGATAAATTTGTTGCTGTTTCACAGTTGAAATTTTGGCAGCGACGCTAAATCGCCTCCAGCTCAGTGAAAACATTCACTCACAAAACACAATGAGCACAGAGGTGACTTAAGATGGAGGCACATCAGCAAGAAGAGTGACCGTATAAAGAACTCAGGTTATATAACTATTATAGAAAAGGGTTTTAGGAAATACATACAATTGTGTTTTGTTAAACCCCTACCACGTGGAGTCTGACCACTAGTGGCACTATAGAGCAATGTTTTTATAGAATTACCCTATTTTATTTGTATTCTGTGCTGTACAAGGACACTAGAACACAGGTGATGCAATGCTCACTGGTCCACACAGGGGCGGATCCAGGGGCGGATCCAGGGGTGGAGCCAGGGCGGCACTGGCACTGATACTAACAATACATATAAATATTTGTTAATATTCTAGTTTCGAAAGTTTTTTTGAAGTACACAATGTGCTTGTAACCATTTAAAAAACATGTTCAATGATGTGTGGCCATAGAAGTAACACTAAACTGAATCAGGAATTGTGTGCCGGACATATAATTGGCCCCTCTCTGTGTGCATCGTGGCCCTTGATGGCCCCTGATGTAGAAAAATCCTTGATCCGCCACTGGGTTTTTACAATTCGTAGCAGTCATGAGCCAAGAAGTGTAGCAATGTCGCAAAAAAATGGAATTAAAATGTCTCTATATATATTAAAATAGCACATATGGATTTTAACAACGTTTTTAACATCAGCTTGGACTTTCAAACTCATTCATGGGATTCGAACCGTGAACCTCCTCAAAATTCTAAATCTTTGCTACGGCACATGAAGGCCATTTTATTGCGAAACACACAGAATGTAAGAAAACCTGTGTGTGTGTGTCTGCTCTGACAACTCCACAGGGTTAATGTTACCGGAGGAGACGCTGCGCTCTCCCGCTCAAACTGAAGTGCCCCTGAGCAAGAGTATTAGGTGTCATCTGGGGGACAAACAACAGACAGTGTTGTAAGTCCATTCAGGACAGTTCTGCATCTTATTTCCAGGAGCTTGGTTTTGTCACATTACGCAGAGAAAATGATTTCTTCATGCTCTGTCGGTTGTAACTGACTCTTATTCTTTCAGCTGTCAGATTTCACAGGCCTCAGAGGATCCACCAAAATACCTTTAAGAGAGAGAGAGAGAGAGAGAGAGAGAGAGAGAGACAGAGGGAGAGAGAGGGAGAGAGAGAGGGAGAGAGAGAGGGAGGGAGCTTGCATTTGTCCTCATGTATTCCAACAGTGTTTTTAGCCCTTATCAGACGTGCAGACATGATTTATCAACACAACCAGCCCTCACAGATTCAATATTAAGCTCGGGCACAACAGGATTTATGCTTGAACGACACGACACCCGAGCAGGTTTGTGTAACAATGAGGCAGCAGCTGTCCCTCAACCCGAAACCTTCTTTCTGCCTGTGTTTGTTTCAGATATTGTTCCAGTGGGAATTATCGCCGGTGGTACTGTGTGCTCCTCCATTCTGCTGCTTATGTTTCTACTGGCACTCGCCTTCTTCCTCTACCGCCAACGCAAAGGCAGTGAGTGCACGCTGTGGTTCTTCAATGTGTGTGTGTGTGTGTGTGTGTGTGTGTGTGTGTGTGTGTGTGTGTGTGTGTGTGTGTGTGTGTGTGTGTGTGTGTGTGTACACTCTCACACACTCTCACTGTGTGTCTGTCACTCTTCTCTTTCATCCACTCTCTGTCATTCTGCCTTTCCTTGGAGAAAGGAACATATGTCAGCCGTATAGCATTTTATTCAAATGAGATTAATGAATATTCATATAATAAGTCTTAAAACGCCTACAATATGTTTTTATTTCACTGTTATGGAATTGTGCAATTATTTTCTTAAATAAATCGCTTTTCATAGGCGGACGAGATAAAATACATAACAACGGAGCAGAGAACAGGAGCATTTAAAGGTGGAGTGTTTAAATTATGAATTCCTATATGTTATTTCTACAGCCTGCGGCAAACCAATTAGTGTTTATCATCCCAAACCACACTCGCACACAAACCCGAGCGCTACAGAACAAGTGGTGTCTTCAAGTTGTTTAATTTTTCAGCCGCTCCGTCGCAAAGAAAGAGTTTGAAAGACAATGAAGGTGACGGGCACATTCCCCAGAGGGATTTTCTGGGGATAAGAGTATATTTTCTGGTTTAGAGCTGATAACACCGCTGCAGAAAAGATATTGTTTGGGAATTGAAACTCAAACAAACATCGCCGCGGCTCCAGATAAGCAGTCGCTCGTTTGACGTCTATGATGCAGCTCAAGACTTCACAGATTGAAATCTTTGCGTTTGAGGTTTCCGTGGAGGAGAGTCGCTCATGTTGACAAACGTCGACTGCTCTGTGTGAAGGATGTGTGAATTAAACTCAACAATGTGATGTTTATCGTGGGAAAGAACCTGAAATGCGTCTTTTTGGTCTTTCTGTGATATAGATTTTTGCTGTTTTATTGTTGCATCTCCGTGTGTTTGGTGCAGCCGCAACAGGAAAAACAAAAAGAGACACTTCCATTTCAAACACCCCCGAGATTTCCAGTGATTCTGCTTCGTTTTTGTCTGTTTCATCCGTATCCGTAAGATTTCAGATGACGAATCAGGGCTAAAATGAACGTTGAGCCTAATGCAGTTCTTTATTCAGTTTTCAACCAGATTAAACAATCAAACTTCCACTACGAGTCACTTAAGTCAGACATAGTATTATCTCAATTTCGAAACAAAATAACGTAAAAACAATTCATAGTCTTTACATTTACAAAAGATCTGTGTGAAAATCTTCATCTTCCTCCTCATTTTCAAACCTCAGGAAGACGGAATGAGCCGTTTTCCATCCTTAAAATTCAACCCACCACCTCCCTCTGCTTTCTGTGGCTGCAGCATACCAAATTGTTTAATGCTCCATTAACAACAGAGATAAATTAAGATAAACAAGGCAAATAATGGCCCAGACAAGTCAGACAAAAACAGCATCAAACAGAATGAGTGGTTGTTACTGTGTTTTTTTCTGGTTTCCTCTTTTCCCTTCTAACCAGACTGTTGAATACATCAATAATTTATTTCGACGTTGACCCAGAATATGACTGGAGGTTGTGTTTTTTCTTTTTGGTGTTCCAGGTCGCCGGGGTGTCACCCTGGGTAAACCAGACATCAAGGTGGAAACAGTCAACAAAGAGACCCACAGCCTGGAGGAGGAGGCGGCCAACGTCTCCACAGCAACCCGGATGGTCAAGGCCATGTACTCCGTGAGTAGATCCCCCCCCCCCCATCTGAGTCACCGGGGGCCATGGAGAGGAGACGTACGGGTCAATGGCCTTAAATGTACAGCCACACTGACACAAAGGGCAACATGGCCGGAGAGGCGGCTACGCACACGCGCACGTGCACACACTCGTGCACGAAGCAAACGCACAAACAGCGGATTCTCACACGTCAAAAATATACATAAGAACACACACAAAAAAACAAAGTGCACAAACACGCACGTGAAGGAAAAGAAAGAGGAACTATACACATCTTGCAAATACACCAAAACAGCACCAAACTGATGGTTAGGATTTAACGTTGTGTTTGTTTTCGAGAAGCGTTCAGCCTGGGAATCCTGGAGCGTCTCATCCACCAGGCTCCTTTTTTAAAGCTCGGCCCAAAACCTTTTTCTTTTTTTTTTCTGCCCTCTGAGCGTTTCTCTTCTTCCAATCTCTTGGGATGAAAAACCTGAAACTCTCTTTTCCTCTCCCCTCCCTCTCTTCCTTCCTCTTTCCTTTCTCACCCTCCCTCTTTCCGTGTGTGTGTTTCGTTGTTTGATGGTTTAGTTTCTGCCCTCTGTTTCCCTCTCTCCCTCCACTCAGCCGTTCAAAGACGACATGGACCTGAAGCAGGAAGTCCGGAGCGAGAGCGACACCCGGGAGGAGTACGAGCTCAAGGTGAGGCGCAGGCCGCTCGCACAGAGGTTTCAGCATTTTGAGATAGGATGTTTTATTTAAGGTTATTTCACGCATGGTGCACAGATATATCACATGTCATGAACTTTGTGGTCATATCCATCATTTGTCCTGATTACCAGTTGCAGGTTTTCCTCAGGTTTGGTGTTTGCACTGGAGGTAAAAGCTTTGCATTCATAAAAATATATTTTTTGAAGGTCAGCACCTCATTTATTTATTTATTTTTTCACTTTGAGATGTAAAATCGCCTAAAAGTCTCAAAACCTTGTGTTTTTTACTCAAACGAACTAAAAGAAGGAAACAAACTTGGTGTAAACGTGTCATAAAACAAATTGACTCACTGGAAATCTCCTATATTCTGATAAAATGAAGTTGTATCGTTATGTTTCGTGTTCAAGCACTGCATCATTTACATATCATTACATTTCTAGACAGAGCATGAACCACCGACTGCACCGTCATCACCGAGCATCGATAGATTGTTGTGGAAAACGATGCGACGGTTCCAAGTAACTTCCCCAGTCCAGCTGACAGTGTTTCTTTACGATGGACACCATTTTAAATGTTAACGAACAAGGATACCTCACATGAATCCAAGCTAACATAGACTAGATGTGTCTCGGTAACTCACGCTCTTCTCTGTGATCACAGGATCCGACCAACGGCTACTACAACGTCCGAGCCACCACCCACGATGAGGCGCGCCCCCAGTCCCGGGCCATCCACTACCAGGGAGAGTTCCGACCCCCGAACCCAAACAGTGGGCCAGCCGGTGCCTCGCCCAGCGGACCCTCGGCCGCCCCCGGCGGTGCAGTTCCCCCCAGCGGAGTGCCAGGCTCAAGGACAGGCTGCTATGACCCCCGCCCGCCTTCCAGGATGTCCCACGCCACCTACGCCCAGTTCAACACTTTCTCCAGGCCGCCGCCGAGCCAGCAAGCACCTCCCAATCCGACTCTTCAATCGCCCGGAGATTACCCGGGAGACTGCGGCCTGCTGGAGAGCACAACCCAGCTGGCCTATGACAACTACGGATACCCCTCCCAGTATCCCAGCTACCGCATGGGCTTTGCCCCGCCCATAGAGGAAGGGCCATCCTATGAGATGTATGCAACAGGACAAGGGACCGGGCCAGGACCAGGACCAGGACCAGGGCCAGGACCAGGACCAGGACCAGGACCAGGACCAGGACCAGGGCCAGGGCCAGGGCCAGGACCAGGACCAGGACCCGGACCGGGACAACAAAGTCCTGAAACAGGGCTGGGGAATTACGGAAGCTCCACCCGCTTCTCATACTCATCTCCACCCTCTGACTATTCCCAGAGACACACACAGCGGATGCAGACTCATGTGTGAGAACACACACACACGCACACACACACACACACACACACACACACTTTTGACTGGCTTTTTACATCAGCAGCACTTATACCACATGAAGAAACTTTGAAACAAAAAAAAAAAATCACACGTTTCTAACATTCAAGAATCTGGTGCATGGAAGTCAAGTTAATTTTCAAAAACCTAAAACAACACAACAATGCACAGCAGCATCGCATCATACACAATAGGTAGCAGCAATACAACACGTGCAAAGCGACAGTCACACACAATTGCGCAGCCCTTCTGTTGCATGCTTCGACGCGAGCAACAGCCACAATCATGAGCAAAGAGAGATGAAGAGAGGAGCGAGCACTTTGAGGACCGAACAAAAAAGAGGAGCAGCGTAAAAAAAAATAAACATCTCTTCCTGCGATCCTCGTTTTTTCCTCCTCTTCGACCGTCTCCCTGCATCACCTCCCACCCTGTCTCTGTAAATAAGTGCAACTTCAGATTTGGAAGTCGTTACCTTGTACAAAACCTTAAACAGTGGGATGCAGCAACCCTCCCTGTAATCCACACGTTTTGCATTTCCTGACTTTTGCAAAACACACACACACACACACACACACACACACACACACACACACACACACACACACACACACACACACACACACACACACACACACACACACACAGATCTTTAAAGACTCATTTGTTTCTATATATTGCAGCAACGGGGCAGCTTGGACTATAACCACATCTGGCACTTTGTGATCCTCTTTCCTCACTATAACCTACCCAGTGGCCATTTTTGTACAAGCTCTACCTTGATTTGAGTGGGACAAAGCTTCCTAAGGCGGTACAGTGAGCGACCAGAGTGCCAATGCTTATGTGCCAACACACACAGACTTTTATCGAGGTGTGTCTCCTTTTTTGTAAAGTGTACGACGAGACGCTCCGGACGACGAGGTTTTGTAGACGCCACATCGGAGAGGAGAGGAGAGGTAGCAAGCGTCTCTGTAAACTCCTTCTCCTCCTCATCTCTCACTTTTATCATCATGATGCATTTCTCTACTTCACATTTCACTCAAGGTCGATGCCGTAAACTGTATTTGTGAAGCGAAGTGTGGCGGGAGTGCTTTTTTTTTTTTTTTGCATTCGATAAATCTCTGCATTTTGTACAGAAAAGATACCTCCCCTGTCCTCAAGTGTCAAAAAAAGTATTTGTTTCTCTCACTTGCACAGTAGTATAGTTTTTTTTCCATATTTATACCAGAAACGCGTGTGGAAAGAAATGGCATTACATTTTATAGTATTTTTATAAGGAGTTGTGGACCAAAGGTTCAGAGTTATTGGGTGACACTCGCTTTGTAACGTGGCAACGTGATCGCTCCTGGAAACGTTTTGAGTTTCTTTAAAAAGAGATGGATGGTATTTTTCAAGCGGATGTTGTAGATTTAAATTAGAAATAAAAATTAAGAGATTCATTCCAAAATGGTGAAATCTCTTCGGCGGATTTCTCTGTTTGGTGTGAAACTCTTCCTTCGACTTCCGGTCTTGTGACTGGACTGCCTTTTTATAAACGTCGACGACATTCAAAGCGATGGATGGAGAACAAGCTGCTGCTCACTTTGAGCTGTGCTGCAAACTTTGTAAGCGATGAGAAGGTTCACGTGTAGTTTAACATATCAAGCTGAAGGTACAGAGAAGTCCTAGAGCTCCGATGGTACTTTGTACATTTATCTGTAAGTACGCTGGTTCCCTCACTGCAACAGAAACTTTGGTATTGTACGTCTGAGCTTTTTATCCATTTCGTTGTGTCAGCCTTGGTGTGTGTGTGTGTGTGTGTGTGTGTGACTGCGGCTTTTGACCACACAGCTCGTGATGATCTGTGTTTAAATATATATCTTTTTTTGCTCTAACGTCAAATGATGCAGCGATTAAACAAATCCAGCATTCGAGTAAATCTCCGCGGCACCGTTACCCAAATGTTTCCCCTTGAAGGAGGAAATCTCGCTTTGTCTCTAATCGCACAAGACGGACAAAAGAAGTCGCGTTGCTTTGCTTGCGTTTCCATTAATGAATTAAAACTCTGAGCAGTTTACAAAAGGCTTTTTAAAGGCTGAACAATGTGGATTATTATCTGCGCAGCGAGTACAACTGCAAAGTTTGAATAATCAGCTGAAAGAGGGTTAGGGTTATGGCTGATATAAAACATTATATTAAATAAGAATTGCTGAAAACGAAGCCTTACTTTTAAAACAACGGCGTGTTATAACTTCCTAACATTGGTTTTCAGACATTTAATTTGAGCTGTAGAGATTTTCTTTTCAAGTATAAACTAATTTTCTTGTCACAACAGTGCACAAGGAAATCACTTTTGGCCTGATTCATGTAAAACTTCTGTATTTCACCTCGACAGGAAATTATTCGACTTCTTCTAACTTGCTTAATATTTGACTTGCAATGAGTATTCTGCTCTGAAAACATCCATTCAACACAGCAACTGGTATTAAAGCAAGATCAGAGGTGTCACCCCAGGATGTTGAAGTGGTTCAGCTCTGTAACTGAGATTAAATTCAACATCTTTCAACTCTTTTTCAGTAACACGTGACTTTTTTTTAAACTTCTACTGGCGACCACATGGAAATCCCTTCAGCATTTTGTCTCTACCTTCTCCTGAGGGCACATCTGCTTTGTCCCACAGACAAAGTGAAGGAGGGAATTCGACAGGGACTCACCCACTTAGTATCTGCACCAGGTTTTTCAGCATTTAAAATTGATGGATGGCGCTTTGCAAAAGATCAGAGGCCACAAAGGTGAAGCCAGAAATCTCAGCACCTCCATCACCTAATCATTGAGTCTTAATACTTATAAGCCGCCCTATCAAACCTTCACAGATACAGTATATTATGGTAATTTTCTGCAAAAGGGCAGTCAAATTCATATTTATTGCCCCTATTTTGAATAAACACTCTGAGAAAGGAAATCATCTCTGATTAGAATATCAGATAGAACCTTGTAGCTTCAAGGTCACGATATAAAACCACTACTGCAGTTATGGAGAGAAGAATGGCAGATGGAGCACCCTTTTAAATTTATATGGTTATCACAGCCTTGGTACTGCATACTATTACCTCTTTACAACCTTTTTACAGAGTTGTAGCGGCGCCGTCGCCTCTTTTGCCTCCGACTCGCAATGTCGTCATGACCTTGTGTGGAAAGAGTTTGACACCGAGGAGACGCCGCGGCCGGCAGACACACGACGGGGTCACCCAGGTTCCTCGTCATTACCTTTTAACCATTCATGGTCTGTTGACGGTGCGGAGATATGAATCTATTAAATACACCTTCGAAGCCAAAAGTGCTAAATGGATGTTTGGATTTGGTTCTGCGATGAAAAGATGATGGTTAGGAAGGGAATGTAGAGGTGCCGTCTCCTCCTCTTCCTCACATGCACCTCTCTTTGCTCTCTGCTCTCTCCTGCGTCACGTTAATCGCCACCTACCTGCTTCCAAATTTAGAGGTTGAACCTCTGAAAAGAATCACAGCAAATTCCCTCTAAGAGCAATCCAGCTTGTAAACATGTGTGTATGTTGTGGGGGGGGGGGGGGGTAGAGTATATATAGCTTCACTAACTCATAACATCCATCCTCCGTGTTCATTATTTCACGATCTCCTCTCTTCTTACGGAATTCTGTATTTGAAAACTTATTTTCTCGGTATTACCTTGTGGTGTTTCATCACCGGGGGAAGAAACTTTTATTCACAGTATTGTATTTTATCTTGGAAGCATCGGATGGGGGGGGGGGGGGGGGGGGGGGGGGGGGGGATAAAAAGAGAGTGGACGTGTGCATCTGTGGCCGAAATGACTCAACGCCCAACCAGGCCACAACAAATAGCTCAAATCCTGTCTCAACTAGGCCAACCCTGACTAGAACCAGGCCAGACCCACAGCTAACTGCTCTGATGCATGCTGTGCTGTGCCGTGCCGTCCCCGGCCAAGAGTGACTCGTGTGGCTCGGTGTCAATTCTTACCTTTTGGAGTTATCGGTGCCAAAAGACTGTGCAAAGCAAAAGAAAATGTACTGAGCAAACAAACAAATGCAGCAGCCATATGTGTTTATTGAGTGTGTGTGGATGTGTGTGTGTCTAGTTTTGTGTTTCCTCCCATGCACATGCTGTGTATGCATCCATCTGTGAACATGCATGTGTGTTGTTGTACATGTGTTGGCAGCATGTAACCCCAGTGTGTTTTCATACCAGTATTGATACGTTGGGATCACTGGTCTGTAGAAACTGGGGTTTGACTGATGTTTCCGGCCCAAATCCAACAGATCAACCAGTCGCTCGGGCGCCTGCTGGTATGATGGAGGCTCCTCCTGACCACAGTGACTGATGAGTATTCTGAAATATAGCGACATTAGATTTCCTTTTACAGGTTTCTGTTCGTTCATTTAATAGGACAATCATCAAAATGGTATTCACAATCAAATACAACCAAACATATTGAACTTGAATTGGGGAAAAGACGTTTTTCTCATATCGTTCATATCGGACAAACACGAACGCTGAAACCGATAATGTCTCTGAAAGGCAGAAATTGGCAAATTTTTATCGCCCAATCCATAAATCAGTCGGGCTCCATACATTTTTTTAACCGACGCTTTAAAAGCATTTCAACATCTTTCACTAAACCCCCCCCCCCCCCCCCCCCCCAAACGTACATAACATTACTATCAGCGGTAAGGCATCGGTCAAACCCTGGTGGAAGGCAGCTGATCAGAGTGAAGGAGACATCTTGTGGCCTTAGGACAGGAGGAAGGAGCTGAAGTGGTCCGCTCGTCCCTCATCCAGCTGCTGAGACACGTCCCGCTCGCCGAAGCAGCAGCAGCTGCAGCGAACAGGATTCAGTCCTCGTTCTGCTCAGCATCGAGACAATGATCAGAACGGCGAGGAGGACTCATGTTGCACTGAACAAACGTGTGAAGTGGACGTGTGCGTGACAGCGAGAGCGAGACAGTTTGTGTGTGTTCAAATAAGCGTTTTTTGGCTTTTCTCCGTGCTCCAGTTCTTTTTTTGTTTATATCCCTATATATTGTTCACGTGTGTATTATTATCATATTTAGTTTGACTACTTGTTTATTCATGGAAAAAAATGAAAAACAAACAATATTATTGTTTTTTTCATGTTTTTCTGTTGGTTTTTTTTCCTTCAAATTGTATGTAATTATTTTTCCACCGTATTACAGAAAATAAAAGAAGACATGGCTTTCATAAAAACAGCTCAGTGGTATTTATATTTGTTTTCTTTGTCTTTATCATATGTAGTATTTTTTTATAAAAGGTGATTCAGGATGAGACTTTACTTTCAGTTTGTGTATCTCACACATTGTCGCTGATTCAGGTCAAACTATGAATGAATGTACCTGAACAGTTGTTGTGACAGTTTCTCATGTCGAGCAGCCTGAGGTGAGTAAAAGTGTGTGTGTCTGTGCTCGTCACACAAACACACACACACACACACACACACACACACACACACACACACACACACACACACACACACACAAGGTCAGAGTATGTCATCTCATCTTATCTCATCTCATCTTCTTTCATCGTCTCTTCTCTCTTCTTTTCTTTTCCATTTTTCATTCCTATCTTTTTGAATTTCTCTCTGAATCATTCTCCTTCATTTCATGTTTTCCTCTCCTCTCCTCTTTTCTCCTTGTTCACCTGTTCTTCGTCTTTTTCCATCCTTTCATCTATCGAACTTCTTCCATTTTGTTTACACTTCCTTGACACTTCTCTACAGTGTCTTCTTTCCTCTTTCCTCGCGTCATGTCCTCAGTCGTTCTTTTCTCTCTCACTTCATCCTCCCCTCCTCTTTCTCTTGTTTAAGACCTTTCACACTTTCCTCTCATTCATTGTTTCACCTCCTCTCTCTCTCCCTCAGTCTCTCTCTCATCGACAACTTGTACTTCATCTTCTCTCTTTTCATCTTTTCTGTCCCTTGTTCTTAGTTCTCTGCTCGTCTTCTTTCCCTTTTTGCTCCTTCCTCAAATCCTTTCATCAGTCCCCCTCCCGTCTCTCTGACGTCCTCTCCTCTCTCACGCACCTCCCTCCATCATCCTTTTCATTCGTTCATACATCTCAACGTTTTCCTCCTCTCCTCTCTCATCTTTTCCTCTCACATCTCCTAACTCTTCCTGTCACTTTCTCCTACTCCCCCCCCCCCCTCCCTGTTTTTCGGTTTTTCATCCCTTCTCTCTATCCTGTCCTCTTATTTTGATACATCTTCTTTTACATCTCTTTGTCCTTCTCCTCCTCTCTTTCTTTCACTTTTCCTCCGTCATCCTTAAACCTCCCTCACCTCTTCCCCTCCTCTCCATCCCTCTTTTATGTCACCCTGTGTCTATTTATCCTCCCCTCTCCGATCTCCCCCTTTCTTTCTCTCATCCCTTCTATGCTTCTATTTATAACTTGTTCTCCTCTTTTGCCTCCTCTCATCCATCCATCTTCTTCTTTCCTCTTCCTTTGCTTTATCTTCCATTTGCATTACTCTGACTCTTCTTTCATCCCCTCTTCTCAACTCTTCTCTGAAATCTAAAACCTCCACTTCTGTCCTTCTCTTTTCACTTGATCTCCTCTTTTCTCCTCATTTCACTCTGCCTCTCCTTCTCCCTCCTTACTCCTCCTTTAACGTCCTCTTCACCTCATAAAGATTAAAGTAAGTTATAGTCTTGTCCTCTCCCCATTTCTCTTGTCATTCACTTTATCTCTTCCCATTTCTCCTCTTATATCTTCCTCTCTTGCCCTCCTCCTCTCCTCTGCTCCTCTTTTCTCATCTCCTTTCTTTCTTGCTCCTCCTGTCATGTCTCCTACTACCATTTCCCTCCTCTTTCTTCTCCTCTTCTCTCCTGTCGCTTCCCTCCAATCTCTCTTTTCTCCTCCGTCCTTCTTCCAGTTTTTTGCAGCAGCTCTTCAACTCTCTCCTCATCTCTCTCATTTCTCCTCTTCCTCCTTCTCTCCTCTTCTTCTCCATGACGCTCGCACCTCTCCGACCTTCTTCTCCTCTCTCTTTTCCTCTCACTTCCTCCATCTCTCTTCTTTCCTTGAATACTTCTCAGTCCGTCTCTCCCCTCTGCTACCTTTGTCTCTCCACTTCTTTGTCTCATGTCCCTCCTCGGTCCTCCTCTCCTGAATGACCGGGAGAAAGGGATGGAGGGTACAGAACAATTCTTTTTTTTAAAAGGCAAGAAAGACTTAACATCAATGGCCGAGGATGAAGAAAGACAAGGACAGAAGACAGAGAGCGTTGGAGCCAATCGTCCTCACAGTGATTATCGTCTCCTGCTGCTCTCATGGAGGAATAATGTCTGGAATAACCTTCAGTGCTCCAGTGGAACCCCCCCCCCCCCCCCCTCTCCCACCTCCACCACTTCCATCTTATCCCCCTCTTTCCCAGCTGAAGTGGCCGTCACATGGATTACGGCCCCTCTCATGCTCGGGCACCGCACTCATCGGCCCAGATATATTATCATATTAGTGGAGAATGATGTAATCCATTTCAAGACATTTGTCCTTCGCACACCCTCTGTCCCTCCGCAGATGATGTCACCGGCTGCTGAGGCAGAGAAGTTGTCAGGCTGGTTGTGGGGTTTTATGGGGTTTTTCCTGCTGGACGCTGCTGCCATCTAGTGGTGGCGGTGGTGGTGGTGGTGGTGGTGGCGGTGGTGGTGGTGGCGGTGGTGGTGGTGGTGGGGGGGCCCTTACTGAGTGATGAGTGGGAGTAAATTAGGGCGAAGGCAATTATTTATTACAGAAGCAGAGGATAATGTGACTCATAATGGATGTCCTTGGTGTGACTGCACTGACGTGGTGTGTCGGGTCAGGGACGGACGAAAGGAGACAGACACTGTGGATATGAGCAGATTACAAACCAGAATCTGCAGAGAGCAAACCACCGCCAAGCCCCCCCCCCCAACAGGCCCAGCAGTTTCCCTTACATTCAATCAGGCTGCAGCAAATTTCACACACTCACAGATATCAGGGCCCCTTTAATGTGTTGAGGTTGTTTTAAAATTATGATCCATCAATTATTGTCTGAGAAGTCAAGGAAAAGGTGGAAAAAGATCCTGTTTCCAAATGTTAAATAATGCGATTAAACCGGATCCACACCAAAATTGAATGGGTTCAATCCAGACTCATATCACATCCTTCCACCAGGTTCTGTGGCAACAATCAATATCTTTTATTTCTTATATCTTGACCATTTTCATATTTGATAGATTTAAATTGCACCTCAATAGGAAAAATATTCACGAGAGAATTCATGAGAAAATTGAAGAAACCCAGAAACTTGATTTCTTTTTAACATTTCAAACTGTGCAAATGAATTCTGATGACAGGGACAAAGACAATTTATCGAAAGTATGAAAAACTATTTATTTGCTTCATTATTAATCAACCATTTAATGTCATAGATCAACTTCTGTTTTCCAAGCGACACTTTACGAGTTAATACAAAATACAAGACTCAAAAACTAAATTAAACAGTAAAGGTTCAAAATCCTCAATTAAACAAAAGAATCCATAGATTTAGGTCAACCTGTAACATGTGATCAAATCATGTAGCTTCTGTTTATCCACGTCATAGATGTGATGATATAGGTGAGGCAGTTTTATTTAAATAGCACATTTCACACACAGGTAGATTCAATGTTTAATTGACGTTATAGACACGTCTACTCTTTATTCCAAATCTTCTGACAATTATCAAAAACAAATACATTTAAAAGGAAAAAGTGAGGCAAAAGAAAATCAACGAAAATGCTTTTTCTTCTTTCTATCGCACAGTTCTGGGCCCAAAACCGTCCCTGACCCTCAGTTTGCTTTGTGATAATGGGATTTTGTGGGTAATCCAGGCCTGATGTGATTCTAACTCTGCAGTCACGTTGTGTTATGTCGTGTTTTCACTCATTAAGCACTAAATCCTCAGTTTTCTCACCTGGCTCTGAATTATTAACGTGAGAGCAGAGAAGGTGCACGGTGCCTGCAAAGAGCAATGAGATAAAACTCAGGCAATTTCATTTCACTCCAATGACCTTATTAAACTTTTATATACCTGGTTATGCCATCAGCTGCATTAATAATGTAATTAGTGATCTTCTTGTCGTGGAGTTCATTGGATAAACAACAGTGAAGCCAACAGAGCTTTTAAATCCTCCGGCTCAAATAATCTGCTGGAATAAAACAGTAGATGATGTTAAAGGCCTCAAAGTAAAAGCTCTGTAAAGTCACTGGACTGGTTTCGATGAAACAACACTGGGGCACTAGAGAAAAAGGTCAAAGTCAAACTTTGAAATGCCTCAGCTCCCAAACAAGTCCAATTAACACTGACCTTTCTGCATGAATCCAGAAAGCCTCATAAATCACACTGCCCGGCCGATAACTGATGGAACACATGTGATTTTTTCCTTTTAATCTGCTGGGTGCAGGTGAGGTTCACTGTAATTGTGTCACTGAAAACATCTTGTGAAACTTGAGGTTTGGATTCACACTGCTTATCCTTTGAGGGTCGTCTCACAGCAGGGGGCTGGAGCCGATCCCAGCAGACATTGGGAATGCATGTCTTTGGACTGGAGGAGGAAGCAACCTGGAGAACGTCCACATGACCTGAGGAGAACATGCAAACTCCGAGGCCGGATCCAAACCTGGAACCTTCTTGTCCCCGCGAGGCGACAGAGCTAACGGCTGCACCGCTGTGCTGCAGGACGGGTTTGCGAGATAAAACTAAACTCCAGAGATATTAAGCAAATCTACAGTAACTGACAAGAATAAATTAAGGGGATAACAATAGCTATTCATCAACAATTTACAATGCAAATGTATTCAGACCAGGATCCATTCTGCATCGTTTATCTGTTTGAAGATGGATTATTTGAGTCATTGTCTAGCAAATCCCCGGCGTATCAGTAAGAACTGTTGGCAGATTAGTCTTCCTCGGTGTTAATGCTGCTAAAGCCTCGTCTTTAACAGGGAGTTTTACGACCCGGAGATGAATCTGATGAGGCTATAAAATGACCGGCATGTCTCTGAGCAGCTCTGGTTCAGGTCCAGGCTTTGGCAGGGCAGACGTCTGGCCTCAATCACTGCTGCTACTAAAACAAGCAGGCAGCATTTGGTTCGGTAGAGCACTTCCTTATACTCGAGCAGGATCTGTGGGTTGGAAACGACGGCAGACAGATTAAGAGGAGAGTGAGAAAAGCATTTGGCAAGAGAAAGACAAACACTGGGTATTCTGTTGGAAGACATGCCGGCATTTCTACCTGCGGTGAAGCAAAGGAAGATTTGTTCTGCAGCTCCGTGGGTTCGAGTCCTGCGGATTGGGAAAGATAATGAGAAAATGCAGATGATGCATCAAAGCAAATTGTGGATTAGATTCTTCTCGCTCACTTCTCACTGTGAAATGATTCATGGTGGGATTGTCGAAGGGAGACGTGTCCCACTGTCCGATACTGGGGTTTGCAAACGTGCAGATGGATAGATAGAGATTAACTGTGTTAAAATGTTTTTTTGGCTGTTAAACATTCCTCGTCATCATATTAGTATTTTTTAAAAAGGAAGCATATATGTATGTTTTGTAAATTTCACGATGTTGATTTAACTAAAACATTTATAATTTCCAAAATTTTAAAAAAAACACTTGGGTGAAGTAAGAACTTTTTTGTTCGTGCACCAATACTGGACACTCATCAGAAATAATGTAGCAGCCAAAATCACTTTAGGTTTTTATTGAGTTTTTCATGGAAAGTTGGTCAAATTAACACAATGTACAATAAAATTATTATATTTACAACAGCATTCATCCAAAATGTCAAACACTCATCAGGTATATTTTTCAACAAGATATGAAATATATTACAATAACAGTTTTAAAGTGGGCGGAGCTGTTCCAGATGCTCCTGGTTCTGGTTCTGGATGAAACAAATCCCCCAAAACTTACCAGGGAAAATATAACATGACTCACGGCAACAATAATACTAGAAAGTAGTGATTGGAAGACAATTTCAGATTTTCTTCAGGCCAGGGCCGACTTGTCCACCTGAGCATACAGGCTCTCAGGCTGAGTCGTGTCTCCGGCCTCAGTGGATTTCATGGACCTGCTTCGATCAAGCTGTAGATGGAGGACGGAGAAGGAGCTGCAGCATCATCGGTTGGATTCTGATCCAGAAGTGGGTTCACGCTTTTGAACTGGAGAGATAAAGTCAAATAAAACTTAGTTCACAGTTCAACGTACTGTGGCAACAAGTAAAGTAATCTCACTAAGACAGATGTTAGAAAAGATGACGTAACTTTACCTGAACATTTGTGTACTCTGTTTTTTTCATGTCCACACTTTCACCTGCAAGAAGGTCACAAAGAATGTTCATTGGCTTTAAATCAAAAATTAATTTTGACTGTTTTCTACTGAATCACATTTACATCACTGCAGCCACTGATTTTGGTGTTTGTGTGTTTTGTCATTGTTGTGATTTTGGTGACCCCTAGTGGTTTTATATAAACACAGCATTGCTTTTCAAAATTCTGTTGATAGAAAGATACAATAAAATAAAACCTACGCACTCATCATGATATTATCTATATACTAAAATAACGAACAGTGGATTCCCATCCGTACTGTAAACTGGGAAAGGATCTCAGATATTGTCAATGACCCTAAAGGTGGTGGATCAGTGAATAAAGTGAAGGACACAGTGAAAATGCTGAATTCCCATTTACAATATTTGCAGAGTTGAATTTTTACTCTAACGTACGTTTTCCTTTTATTCGATGTCCAACATACACTGCTGGTATGCAAATTATCACCAAAACACCAATGACAGGGACAATGAAAATGGCGATAAAGATATCGCTCAGTGGTTCAGGGACTGTAATGGAAAAAAGAAAAACTGATATTAGTTATTTTCAAAACATATTCACTTTTTAAAATATTTCTTAAAAAATAAATTACATGCTCTAAATTCAACTGACAACTCTAAAATATAATTTATAATTTAAATATAATCTGTACAGTACTTTTCTTACCAAAGTTAAAAGTGTTACAAAGGAATTTAATTAAATAATTAAAACAGAGATAAAAGAAGTTTTTTCTTTGAAATAAAGTAAAGTTGAGAATTTGTCGTAGATATAATCCAAGCAGCAGCATTTTGAACCAATTGAAGGAGAAAGTCTTTATCTAGTCTTTAAATGTTGGGAAAGATTTAATATTTCAAAATTAACTTAAGTTGGAACACAACCTTCTATAAAACAAAGTTATCAGCTGCTTGTGTTGTCGGTCACTTACCAGGATTTGAGAAACAAAAGTCCCTAATCTTTGTTATGTGCTCGTCCGAGCTGACCTGGTTGCTATGGCTACAGATAATTGAGAAGACTTTGGACAGGTAGACACGGAGGGAGGTGCCGGAGGTCGTGACCTTGGACCTCTCTCCTCCCTCCTCCTGGCTGCAGGTGTTGTTGTCACATCTAAAAGTGCTGTTGATGTGATGGGAGTCCTGTGTGCTGCAGGTCACTGTGAGGTTACAGGAGTCGGAGCTCGAGGAGTGTAAGTCCACTTTCCCATTAACCAGAGACACTGGATCTGAGGGGGAGGGACACAGGCATTAATGGGTTTAGAAGTTGGGCAGCTACTGTGTGTCGATATTTAAAATCTGAAGAAACCTACCTTGAACTGTGACGCTGTATTTACCCACATAATCGTCATTGTCCCCGAAAACACCTGCAGTGTAACGTCCACTGTCGGCTTGTTGCACATTCTTCAAAAGCAAAGAGTGATTTTGGAGAAAAATCTCGACCCTTCCATCATAGGGGTCAATTGTTATTGTTTTGTTATCATGAAATAATCTTAATATGTTTGAATCATTAAATTGCCATTTAAATTCACTCCGTTTAACTAATTTAACAGGAGCCGTGACGTTGAGAAGCAGATCCTTCCCCTTCTGCACAAATACAGGAGTCACAGTGTCGGAGCCTGTAGAAACAACACAGCATCACTTTATTAGAAAGAAAAGACTTTGATTTAAACTGTAGTTTTTTGTCCATTTTTACTTCTACTCATTAAACAGAGACTCATGAGACAAAACTACCTCGGCCCAGCAGGTTGTGTTTGCCCCTGTCTGTTGGTTGGTTGGTTTAATGATCAGCAGGTTTACTTAGAAACTGGATTTCCACAAGACTTGGTGGAAGGATGGGACATGGGCCGAGAAAGTTACATTTCAGGAAGATTCAGGATTTATTTTGTGAGACGGGGCTGTTTTTTATATTTTCCATGATTTCCCAGAGAATGAAATCAGGCATATTGAGGGGGACTGAGACTTCTGATTACTTTAGTGCAGCTTGACTGAATTTAAGAACTTCTGGACCTCGGCGGAGGTAAATTGACATTCTAGTGTCTACAAATCTATTTTATTTGTATTGTTTTTCTCTTTGTAATCCTTGCTTTTCTTTCTCAGATCTAATTGCACACAGTGAGCAAAACTCATACTTGCTGTTTTACATTGAGGCAGCTCATTTTTCCCAAGAAATATTTACAGTGGACGTGCAGAAACAGACAGACACTGACATGTTACAGGAAGTATCACTCTAGGTTCTCTTCCTGTCACTGAGCCCTGTTTTAATATCTAGCTTCGTCAATAAAGGTTAAGTTTCCTCATCAATTTGTTCTGTTCTCTGAGTCGCTGCCACAGGACATTACATTAATAGTCAGTTTTGTTGGTTTTACAAGTTTTTTAAAAAGTTTCTCCACGTCTGTTATCACTCAATATATATTTTAAAATGAATTCAAGCGTAGAACTCAACTTGAAACACCACAGATATATGGAAGGAAGTTTTACTGAGTGAATCGTCAATAAACAAGTCATAATTTGAATATAGTTATTTTAATATTTATAGAATGAAATAAGCAAATTATTAACAACAACAACAACATTCTAAACAAGGTACATTGCTGAAACAGTCACAAAGTGCAACAAGAACAGAGCAATAAAACTATATTTGAAGAAGAAATGAGATAATAATGTAGTGTTTACCTCGGGCTTCATATGCGTGAAGCAGAGAAATGACAAAGAGAAGAATGATGGGATGCATTCTGTCAAATGTGCCGTACGAGGAAGTGGATCAGAGTTTAGACCTCAATCAGCCCAGCAGCAGTCAGGGTGTCTGTGGGGCGTGGCCTAATAGAGTGTCATCCACATGAACCAAAACATGACAATAGATGAATAACAATGATTGTCTCCTAACAAGAGAACATATCGAGGTCTGTCAGTAAACACTTTGATCTTGTTCAAGTTCTGATAATGTGAGGAAAACCTCCAGGAAATAAGTTAACCCTTTTGTGTGCAACAGCACAGGTTCGTTGATATCACGGGAGGGGCGGCCCTGGCACTGTTGGAGCCCCAGGCGAGATTATATATATATATATATATATATATAAAAAAGTCCTTGGTCTTATTGCTTGCATGATGGACTGTCCGATTGATGCAACCTTTGTATCAATGTTTTTACCAGCAAACATATTCCTCAGTAGAACTTAGCTTGTATCTCGCAAAGTCCACACATTGATTTTTCAGGCCAGTCATTATTACTCTATCTCCAAAGTGTTCCTTTATTTTAATTTTCATCCACTTTGCACAATATGGTTCACAACCTGTGTCTTGCAAGTACTCTGTCATCTTTACCATAAGGTCTTGACTAGTAATTTGTTCATCATCGTATTCTTCTAAAAAGTTTGCCACCTTTAGGAATGCTGTTGTTCTCTCATAATCTTCAGGTCTTCCGACTTTGAATCTTTTGGGTTTGTTGCCAGGGTTTGCAGAGAATTGACTCGGAATATTCTTCATATTTCGAAAGTTAGTGTTGCATATGTTGTGGTACATTGCATCGGCTGCATGAAGGTCATGGACAGATGATATTCTCCCCAAAACTGTATCAGACCATTCATCGTTCCTTAAGTGGCAAACTTGCACAATCCTTTCCTGGAAGTCTCCTGTTCTTACTGGGTAGATATCAATTTTCTCTCTCTGCTTATTTTTATTATCTATTTCAGTTGGTTGTCCACAGAACAAGCAATGCTCTTGAAAATGTTGTCTAGCAATGAAATTAGGCCCAATAGAATTTGCTAGTGCTAGCAAGCTAACGTTCAGTAGGCTAGGCGATGCTACTTCAAGATGAAAAGTAGTTTTGGCCTTAAGCAAAATGTGTCTACAGTAAAATGTCTAGTTAGAAAGGAGTTGGTAACTTAAAATGTTCAGATTGGGTTACTGGCACACATCTTGGATTGATGAGAATTAAACATACTTCCTCAACTAGGATTTCTTAGGACATTTAGTATGTTGTTCTGGACACCTCATAGAAATGATCTATGCTGCAAAAAATTATTTTACAATTAGTTCTATTTTTGGCTCCAAAATGAGTTACTTTGCCTGGACTACCTGGGTCGTCTTCCACAACATGCTCGACGTCTCTTCGTACAACGCCTTCGTGATATGGAGAGAGATCAACCCAGACTGGATGCCGGGCAAGCGGAACAAGCGGTGTTCCTCGAGCAGCTGGGAAAGGCTCTCGTGACTCCGTTCATCGCCCAAAGGGAGCGCATCCCCCCGCACGGAAGCATCCGCCGTGGTTGTGAAGGCTGGCTGTTCACACCGGACGCGCAGGTCAGCCTGCGATTCTGCTTTCTCCGCTTGTTGTTGTATGTAACCCGTTCAATGTAGGGGTTCGGGGGTAAATGATGATGGTCTTCATAGCCCCCCCCCCCCCTCCCTCCCTCTCTTTCTGTCTGCTTGTGTGCTTGTAGTGGATGGGCAGATGGGGAAATTTAATAATGAGAGGGGGAAAATCGGGGAAATTGAAACTCCAGGACAACAGAAGGGAAATCCAAAGTTTGGGATGCATATTTGATCATTTATATCCTATAAAATACGTCATTTATATCGTTTAAAATCATTTTTCAGTGTGTTTCCTGGCGCGATACGCTCGCGGAGAGTGGAAAAATAGACTTGAAGCCGAAACCGTCGGTGCATATTTGATATGATATAAATGATCAAATATGCATCCCATACTTTGGATTTCCCTTCTGTTGTCCTGGAGTTTCAATTTCCCCCATCCACTACAAGCACACAAGCAGACAGACAGAGAGAAAGAGAGGGGGGGGGGGGCTATGAAGACCATCATCATTTGAACGGGTTACATACAACAACAAGCGGAGAAAGCAGAATTGCGGGCTGACCGGCGCGGAGAAATGCGCGTCAGGTGTGAACAGCCAGGCAGCTGAGCGCTTGAGAATGACGCTGCGCGGCGCGGCACGGCACTTCCGGTATAAACCCGGCGTTAAACTCACACCGTGTGCCGCGGGTGTAACAAATACACCTGCAAGGGCTGCTCACTTGTCTATTGCCCTACGTGTGCGTGCGAATACATGGTGGGCTATGTGAGGGGGGCAACAGCCGCGGGAAGCCGGCACAACAGCCGGGGGGAGCCGGCACAACAGCCGATGGGAGCAGGGACAACACAAGGGTTAACTTAATAAATGCATAATTCAACAAAAACCTAAATGAAACAACAATCACCAGAACCAAACCATCACATGAAGTTAAACACTGAGACAAGAGAAGAGCACCGGGCTGGGACTGACCACTAGTGATGTGTCCTTCCGTGTCGAGGCTTCGAAGTGTGTGTGGAGTAATCCAGGAAGACTGTGTCAAGCGCGTATCGAGGCTCGTGTTGATGACGTATGTGGTGACGTTCACAGCCTCGCGAGCCGGCCGTACCACGTGACTGAGTCAGGAAATGGTTCGCGGGTTTGGCGTGAGATTCGAAATAAGAGGGGCAGCGAAACGCAATGGACCCCCCCCCCAATACTGGACACTATTAAAATCTCTTCTTATAAAAATAAAAAATCTAGTTACACAAGACTCGATTGAGATTAACTTAAAAGAACAATTTAAAGAACTGTTACAAACTTTTGTCTTTTTAAACATTGAAAATCTGCTTAAGCTGCAACACATAAATGAGTTGAACCAGGTCTTTAGAAAGAATAAGTACACATCTGTATGAGAAATACTATATTTACAATTCATATTAACATTCATCAGGTATCTTTTTAAATAAGATATGAAATATATTACAATAACAGTTTTAAAGTGGGCGGAGCTGTTCCAGATGCTCCTGGTTCTGGTTCTGGATGAAAAAAAATCCCAAAACTTCCCAGGGAAAATATAACATGACTCACGGCAACAATAATACTGGAAATTGTCCAAAAGGCAGAATGTGGAAGACAATTTCAGATTTTCTTCAGGCCAGGGCCGACTTGTCCACCTGAGCATACAGGCTCTCAGGCTGAGTCGTGTCTCCGGCCTCAGTGGATTTCATGGACCTGCTTCGATCAAGCTGTAGATGGAGGACGGAGAAGGAGCTGCAGCATCATCGGTTGGATTCTGAAGTCAAATAAAACTTTTTTTGCTACCGAGGGGGGGGGGGGGGCTCCGAAGTTTCCCTTTTCTAATCACAGATTATATATATCACTATTTTCAGTGGTGTGATCGTACTGTGGCAACAAGTAAAGTAATCTCACTAAGACAGATGTTGGAAAAGATGACGTAACTTTACCTGAACATCTTCGTACACTGTTTTTTTCATGTCCACACTTTCATCTGCAAGAAGGTCACAAAGAATGTCCATTGGCTTTAACTCACAAATTAATTTAGACTGTTTTGTAATGAATTACATTTACATCACTGCACCCACTAATGTTGGTGTTCGTGTGTTTTGTCATTTTGGTGATTTTGGTGACCTCTAGAGGTTTTATATAAACACAGCATAGCTTTTCTAAAATTCTGTTGATAGAAAGATACAATAAAATAAAACCTACATACACAGACATTCATCTTGATATTATCTATATAATAAAATAACGAAGAAGTGGATTCCCATCCGTACTGTAAACTGGGAAAGGATCTCAGATATTGTCAATGACCCTAAAGGTGGTGGATCAGTGAATAAAGTGAAGGACACAGTGAAAATGCTGAATTTCCATTTACACTGATTTGTAAAGTTGAATTTTGACTCTGACGTACGTTTTCCTTTTTTTTTCGATGTCGAACACAAGCTGCTGTTATGGCAATTATCACCAAAACCTTAATGACAGTGACAATGACAGTGACAGTGACAATGGCGATAAAGATAGCGCTCAGTGGTTCAGGGGCTGTAATGGAAACAGAAAAACTGATATTAGTTATTTTCAGAATTTATTCACTTTAACACATAAAAACATTTCTTACAAAATAAATTGCATGCTCTAAATTCAACTGACAACTCTGCATTATTACCATAAAAATATTATTTAAATATAATATGTATAATACTTTTCTTACCAAAGTTAAAAAGGGTTACAAATGAATTAAACAATAATTAAAACAGAGATAAAGTAGATTTTTCTTTTAAATAGAGTAAAGTTGAGAATTTGTTGTAGAAAGTCTAATGTCAACTGGTCATTCAGGTGTTTGGGGGCCTGTCCGGTAAAAGCACGACAACCTAAACCACCAATCAGGCTCTGAAAACTACCAGGAAACAAATATCAGCTGAACCAAGATGCCACCCAGCATGATACATAGAAACCTGGTTGTGTGAAGTCAATAATAAAATCTTAAAACAATGCAGAAATGAACAGGGAGCCAGAATGTGAGTCATATGATCATGTTGTCTTGAGCCAGTTATAATCCAAGCAGCAGCATTTTGAACCAACTGAAGGAGAAAGTCTTTATCTAGTCTTTAAAAGTTGGGAAAGATTTAATATTTCAAAATGAACTTAAGTTGGAACACAACCTTCTATAAAACAAAGTTATCAGCTGCTTGTGTTGTCGGTCACTTACCAGGATTTGAGAAACAAAAGTCCCTAATCATTGTTGTGTGCTCGTCCGAGCTGACCTGGTTGCTATGGTTACAGATAACTGAGAAGCCTTTGGACAGGTGGACACGGAGGGAGGTGCCTGAGGTCGTGACCTTGGACCTCTCTCCTCCCTCCTCCTGGCTGCAGGTGTTGTTGTCACATCTAAAAGTACTGATGATGTGATGGGAGTCCTGTGTGCTGCAGGTCACTGTGAGGTTACAGGAGTCGGAGCTCGAGGAGAGTAAGTCCACTGTCCCATTAACTGGAGACACTGGATCTGAGGGGGAGGGACACAGGCATTAATGGGTTTAGAAGTTGGGCAGCTACTGTGTGTCGATATTTAAAATCTGAAGAAACCTACCTTGAACTGTGACGCTGTATTTACCCACATAATTGATCTCATTCCCGAAAACGGCTGCAGTGTAACGTCCACTGTCGGCTTGTTGCACATTCTTCAAAAGCAAAGAGTGATTTTGGAGAAAGATCTCGACCCTTCCATGATAGGGGCCAATTGTGTTTGTGTCGTTATCATCAAATAATCTTATTATGTTTGAATCATTAAATCTCCATTTAAATTCACTCCGTTCAACTAATTTAACAGGAGCCGTGACGTTGAGAAGCAGATCCTTCCCCTTCTGCACAAATACAGGAGTCACAGTGTCGGAGCCTGTAGAAACAACACAGCATCACTTTATTAGAAAGAAAAGACTTTGATTTAAACTGTAGTTTTTTGTCCATTTTTACTTCTACTCATTAAACAGAGACTCATGAGACAAAACTACCTCGGCCCAGCAGGTTGTGTTTGCCCCTGTCTGTTGGTTGGTTGATTTAATGATCAGCAGGTTTACTTGGAAACTGGATTTCCACAAGACTTGGTGGAAGGATGGGACATGGGCCGAGAAAGTTACATTTCAGGAAGATTCAGGATTTATTTTGTGTTTTTTATATTTTCCATGATTTCCCAGAGAATGAAATCAGGCATATTGAAGGGGACTGAGACTTCTGATTACTTTAGTGCAGCTTGACTGAATTTAAGAGCTTCTGGACCTAGGTGGTAAATTGACATTCTAGTGTCTACAAATCTATTTTATTTGCATTGTTTTTATCTTTGAACTTATTTCTATGTTTTCATACAGATTTCCTATTTTATTTCTTTTATTCTACTCTTTTCATTTTTTTATTTGGCTTGTAAATTGTTAATAAAAGTGCCCTGCCTTGCCCGTCAGCAGGATTGTTTAAAAGCCACTAAACTGATTTTCTTTGAATTTTGACGTGGATTCGGTGGAAGCGAGAATTTTCTTTCACGTTCTTTAACATGGTGAGATACGGCGTCACTGTTGGCAGAGATATGCTCTCTCTCCAAGGGTCCTTCTTACTATACATATTTCTTTCTCAGGAAATCAAATGATAATAACATGATTCCACTTTTCCTCTCTGCAGTGTTTTAAACAACAGTTTTCAAAGGAACAGGTGGATGTGATAAGATCTTAAACGTGTATATTCAACTCTTACTCCTCAAGAAAAGAAATTATAACAAAAAATAGTATTGAAACTCTAATACATGCGTCTTCTGAAATATTTTCATCCTAATATGGGCAGACAGACAGACAGACAGACAGACAGACAGACACTGACATGTAACAGGAAGCATCACTCTACGTTCTCTTCCTGTCACCGAGCCCTGTTTTAATATCTAGCTTTGTCGATAAAAGGTAAAGTTTCCTCATCAATCTGTTCTGTTCTCTGAGTCGCTGCCACAGGACATTACATTAATATTCAGTTTTGTTGGTTTTACAAGCTTTTAAAAAAGTTTCTCCACGTCTGTTATAACTCATTATATATTGTAAATCAAATTCAAGGACACAACTTAACTTGAAAAACCACAGATACATGGAAGGAAGTTTTACTGAGTGAATCGGCAATCAACAAGTCATAATTTGAATATAGTTATCATTTTAATATTTATAGAATAATGAAATAAACAATTATTAACAACAACAACACAATTCGAAACAAGGTACATTGCTGAAACAGTCACAAAGTGCAACAAGAACAGAGCAATAAAACTATATTTGAAGAAGAAATGTGATCAAAATGTCGTGTTTACCTCGGGCTTCATATGCGTGAAGCAGAGAAATGACAAAGAGAAGAATGATGGGATGCATTCTGTCAAATGTGCCGTACGAGGAAGTGGATCAGAGTTTAGACCTCAATCAGCCCAGCAGCAGTCAGGGTGTCTGTGGGCGTGGCCTAATAGAGTGTCATCCACATGAACCAAAACATGACAATAGATGAATAACAATGATTGTCTCCTAACAAGAGAACATATCGAGGTCTGTCAGTAAACACTTTGATCTTGTTCAAGTTTTGATAATGTGAGGAACTGACTGCTGGTTTCAGGGGAGATGTTTCAGCACCAGGACAGACTGCTTGGTGGATTGTGTGGAACATCGTGGTTTGTTTTCCATGTGTCGCATCACCTCCAGGAAATGACTAAACCCTTTTGTGTGCAACAGCACAGGTTCGTTGATATCACGAGGCAAGAGACGGCTTTAATTGTAGAACTTTTATTTAACTTAATAAATGAATAATTGAACAAAAAGCAAAATGAAACAACAATCACCAGAAACAAACCTCGGCCGCTTCCTTAAACATGGGGTTAGCACGACGTCGCCTAGCAACCAGCACGCAGGCACAGTGCTGTTTTACTTCGTTCCACTTTACCAAAGGCCACTTATATTATGTCAGACTCGTGTCCAACATATATACCTTGCCTTGTTGTGAAAACCCAATGTCGACACACTTCCAGGAGGCAGGTAAATCTTGAAAAGGGTTTATTTTCCAGTTCCAGCACAATTTACAGACAGATCTTATATCGATCCTTTACCGAATTGGCGATGCTGTCTTTTCAACCTGTCACAATGTCACGTTTTCACGGTCAAAAACTTATTTCAATCCACTCCTCAGACTTTGCACTCTCTACGATGTTCACACGCTAAATAACAACAACGCGCATGTGCAATGAACTGCATTACGGCATCCTCAACTGTCGCAAACAACAAGCCGCAAACAGTGCCCAAAACAGAATATAGTAAAATACAGCAGACACACTATACAAAATATATTTTAACTGTATAAAAATAAAACTACAAACCTGGATAATTTAAGAACATTTCAAACCAACATTAATATTTATCTACACACACGCAGGCTGCATGGTGGCTGTTACAGATAGATAGAAAAAGATGAACTGTGATAAAATGGGTTTTTTTGGCTGTTAAACATTCCTCGTCATCATATTAGTATTTTTTACGTATGTTTTGTAAATTTCACGATGTTGATTTAACTAAAACATTTATAATTCCCAATATTTTTTTTAAAACACTTGGGTGAAGTAAGAACTTTATTGTACGTGCACCAACACTGGACACTCATCAGAAATAATGTAGCAGCCAAAATCATTTTAGGTTTTTATTGAGTTTTTCATGGAAATTTGGTCAAATTAATACAATGTAAAATAAAGTAATATTAAAATCTTTTTTTATAAAATTAAAAAATCTAATTACACAAGACTCGATTGAGATTAACTTAAAGGAACAATTCAAAGAACCATTACAAACATTTTCATTTAAAAAATATCTTTATTCAGTAATTTCCCACATTGAAAATCTGCTTAAGCTGCAACACATAAATGAGTTGAACCAGGTCTTTAGAAAGAATAAGTACACATCTGTACGAGAAATATTATATTTACAATTCATATTAACATTCATCAGGTATCTTTTTCAATAAGATATGAAATATATTACAATAACAGTTTTAAAGTGGGCGGAGCTGTTCCAGATGCTCCTGGTTCTGGTTCTGGATGAAAAAAAATCCCAAAACTTCCCAGGGAAAATATAACATGACGCACAGCAACAATAATACTGGAAATTGTCCAAAAGGCAGAATGTGGAAGACAATTTCAGATTTTCTTCAGGCCAGGGCCGACTTGTCCACCTGAGCATACAGGCTCTCAGGCTGAGTCGTGTCTCCGGCCTCAGTGGATTTCATGGACCTGCTTCGATCAAGCTGTAGATGGAGGACGGAGAAGGAGCTGCAGCATCATCGGTTGGATTCTGATCCAGAAGTGGTGTTCACGCTTTTGACCTGGAGAGATAAAGTCAAATAGAAGTTAGTACACAGTTCAACGTATTGTGGCAACAAGTAAAGTAATCTCACTTAGACAGATGTTAGAAAAGATCACGTAACTTTACCTGAACATCTTCGTACACTGTATTTTCCGTGTCCACACTTTCATCTGCAAGAAGGTCACAAAGAATGTTCATTGGCTTTAAATCACAAATTAATTTAGACTGTTTTCTACTGAATCACATTTACATCACTGCACCCACTGATTTTGGTTTTCGTGTGTTTTGTCATTTTTGTGATTTTGGTGAACCCTAGTGGTTTTATATAAACACAGCATTGCTTTTCTAAAATTCTGTTGATAGACAGATACAATCAAATAAAACCTACACACACAGACATTCATCATGATATTATCTATATAATAAAATAATGAAGAAGTGGATTCCCATCCGTACTGTAAACTGGGAAAGGATCTCAGATATTGTCAATGACCCTAAAGGTGGTGGATCAGTGAATAAAGTGAAGGACACAGTGAAAATGCTGAATTCCCATTTACAATATTTGCAGAGTTGAATTTTTACTCTAACGTACGTTTTCCTTTTATTCGATATCCAACAAAAGCTGCTGTTATGGCAATTATCACCAAAACCTTAATGACAGTGACAGAGACAAAGGCGATGAAAGCGCCCGGTGGTTCAGGGGCTGTAATGGAAAAAAGAAAAACAGATTTTAGTTATTTTCAGAACTTATTCACTTTGACACGTAAAAATATTTCTTAAAAAATAAATTACATGCTCTAAATTCAACTGACAACTCTGCATTATTACCATGAAAATATAATTTATAATTTACATATAATATGTACAGTACTTTTCTTACCAAAGTTAAAAGTGTTACAAAGGAATTTAAAAATAATTAAAACAAAGATAAAAGTAGTTTTTTCTTTTAAATAAAGTAATTTGAGAAGTTGTCGTAGATATAATCCAAGCAGCAGCATTTTGAACCAATTGAAGGAGAAAGTCTTTATCTAGTCTTTAAATGTCGGGAAAGATTTAATATTTCAAAATGAACTTAAGTTGGAACACAACCTTCTATAAAACAAAGTTATCAGCTGCTTGTGTTGTCGGTCACTTACCAGGATTTAAGAAACAAAAGTCCCTAATCATTGTTGTGTGCTCGTCCGAGCTGACCTGGTTGCTATGGTTACAGATAACTGAGAAGCCTTTCGACAGGTAGACACGGAGGGAGGTGCCGGAGGTCGTGACCTTGGACCTCTCTCCTCCCTCCTCCTGGCTGCAGGTGTTGTTGTCACATCTAAAAGTGCTGTTGATGCGATGGGAGTCCTGTGTGCTGCAGGTCACTGTGAAGTTACAGGAGTCGGAGCTATTGGAGAGTAAGTCCACTGTCCCATTAACCGGAGACACTGGATCTGAGGGGGAGGGACACAGGCATTAATGGGTTGAGAAGTTGGGCAGCTACTGTGTGTCGATATTTAAAATCTGAAGAAACCTACCTTGAACTGTGACGCTGTATTTACCCACATAAGTGTTTTTGATCCCGAAAACACCTGCAGTGTAACGTCCACTGTCGTCTTGTTGCACATTCTTCAAAAGCAAAGAGTGATTTTGAAGAAAAATCTCGATTCTTCCATGATAGGGGCCAATTGTGTTTGTTTCGTTATCATCAAATAATCTAAATATGTTTGAATCATTAAATCTCCATCTAAAATCACTCCGTTTAACTATTTTAACAGGAGCCGTGACGTTGAGAAGCAGATCCTTCCCCTTCTGCACAAATACAGGAGTCACAGTGTCGGAGCCTGTAGAAACAACACAGCATCACTTTATTAGAAAGAAAAGACTTTGATTTAAACTGTAGTTTTTGTCCATTTTTACTTCTACTCATTAAACAGAGACTCATGATACAAAACTACCTCGGCCCAGCAGGTTGTGTTTGCCCCTGTCTGTTGGTTGGTTGGTTTAATGATCAGCAGGTTTACTTAGAAACTGGATTTCCACAAGACTTGGTGGAAGGATGGGACATGGGCCAAGAAAGTTACATTTCAGGAAGATTCAGGATTTATTTTGTGAGACGGGGCTGTTTTTTATATTTTCCATGATTTCCCAGAGAATGAAATCAGGCATATTGAGGGGGACTGAGACTTCTGATTACTTTAGTGCAGCTTGACTGAATTTAAGAACTTCTGGACCTCGGAGGTAAATTGACATTCTAGTGTCTACAAATCTATTTCATTTGTATTGTTTTTCTCTTTGAACTTATTTCTGAAAGAGGAAGAGACTCTGCAACGGTAGATGTTCTTCAACAACTCATTTCCCACACGGAAAATGTCCAGTGGATGTACAGAAATAGAGACACAGACAGACAGACAGACAGACACTGACCTGTAACAGGAAGCATCACTCTCGTTTCCCTTTCTGTCACTGAGCCCTGTTTTAATATCTAGCTTTGTCGATAAAAGGTAAAGTTTCCTCATCAATCTGTTCTGTTCTCTGAGTCGCTGCCACAGGACATTACATTAATATTCAGTTTTGTTGGTTTTACAAGCTTTTAAAAAAGTTTCTCCACGTCTGTTATCACTCATTATATATTTTATAACGAAATTCAAGCGTAGAACTCAACTTGAAACACCACAGATATATGGAAGGAAGTTTTACTGAGTGAATCGTCAATCAACAAGTAATAATTTGAATATAGTTATCATTTTAATATTTATAGAATATTTAAATAAACAATTATTAACAACAACAACACAATTCTAAACAAGGTACATTGCTGAAACAGTCACATAGTGCAACAAGAACAGAGCAATAAAACTATATTTGAAGAAGAAATGTGATAAAAATGTAGTGTTTACCTCGGGCTTCATATGTGTGAAGCAGAGAAATGACAAAGAGAAGAATGATGGGATGCATTCTGTCAAATGTGCCGTACGAGGAAGTGGATCAGAGTTTAGACCTCAATCAGCCCAGCAGCAGTCAGGGTGCTCGTCTCTCATCCACACGTCTCAGTGTTTTCAAACTGACTCACGGAAATACCTCAGGTTTATGAATATGTTTAGTCAAATCTGCAGTGAGGAGGTGTAAACTCTGTGGGCGTGGCCTAATAGAGTGTCATCCACATGAACCAAAACATGACAATAGATGAATAACAATGATTGTCTCCTAACAAGAGAACATATCGAGGTCTGTCAGTAAACACTTTGATCTTGTTCAAGTTTTGATAATGTGAGGAACTGACTGCTGGTTTCAGGGGAGATGTTTCAGCACCAGGACAGACTGCTTGGTGGATTGTGTGGAACATCTTGGTTTGTTTTCCATGTGTCGCGTGAGGGAAGCGGGGAAATGAGGTATTGCAACAGCGCCACCTGGCGACTTTCACCTCCAGGAAAGGTGCAACAGCAACAGCACAGGTTCGTTGATGTCACGAGGCAAGAGACGGCTTTACTTGTAGAAAAGACACAACTTTTATTGAACTTAATAAATGAATAATTCAACAAAAAGCTAAATGAAACAACAATCACCAGAAACAAACCATCACATGAAGTTAAACACTGAGACAAGAGAAGAGCACCGGGCTGGGACTGACCACGGAGACAAAAACCAAATGAAAAAGGGAAGGATGAATAAACTAACCACCCGTGACACTGCAAACCAACAGAACGGGTCGTGAAGAAAACGCAACCACCAGGGATTGGGTCGCCGCCTCAGCCCCACAGCACCTGTCCAACAATAAAAAGATCATTAAACCATGTCACAAGTGTTAAATGCTGATGAAAACAAACATAAAATAAATAATAAACCAAATCCAAACCAATGTAAAGAACAATTTGAAAGTCCTCTGAGGTGGTCACTCTGAGCTTCTAATCAAATGAGCAGCGGGAGAGAGAGAGAGAGCCTAGTGCTTGTTTTTATTTCTGAAGGTCGCTAAATGCTAAATTATCTAGCTGGTACTATACAACTGCTGTTAGCTGGCAGCAGGTGTGCTGTTTGGGTAACCTAACTAACTGTGCTGCTAACTAACCAGCAGGTAAGCTGTCACTTAACCAGCTCACCGTCAACTCATGTAATGCACTGTGTCTACATTAGCCGCTTGTATAGTTTGCTGTATGTGCTTGTATCCTTAGCCGCACATGTTGGTATTGTTAGCTGCTAGCGTTAGCCGCATGCGCTAGTATAATGAGCTGCACGTCCTGGCTTGGTAAGAAAGAAATGCCTAATTTTGAATAACTTATTTGTAAACAATTGCTCTAGATATACAGGTTCAGTTGCCCAAGCTTTCAAATATTGCAAGTTCTCTAGTGGATGGTCTTATGTATGGGAGGGGTTGCAAGGAGTCAAAGTGTTTCTTCTGTAGATTGACCAAGACTTCACCATGATGTTTGGAGAGGAGGCTTCTGGGAGATTTTTGGCAAAATGGCCCACTTTCTTCCAACCAAGGATCTTGGCAGACTGCAAGAACCAGAATTCTAATGAGCATGTTGAAGACCTCTTGTCTGCACAACAAAATTCAAATGAGTTGGGTAAGTGTTTCCTCTTTAAAAGCTTCTGAGACCTTTAAATCAAATCTGTTGCATAATCATGATTTAAGTGTATTTTCATTTGTAAATTATTCTGACAATGTTATATTTTCATGTACTTTGCACCAAGGTTGGGACAGTGACCTGTCAAGCATTCTGCTGTTGGTTTACCTACTTCCCCCAACCTCAAAAGGCCACAAGAAGAATGCTAAGATTAGCTCATATCACGCTGTCAATCATGTTGTGAGATATCTGAGGGTAGGCATTATTATTATTTTTTTTTTTATGCAATTGTTATAACACTGACACCACTTTTATTTGAGTGCTTTCTCATAGTGCTCTATATCTCTACGTTTTTGCAGGTTGGAACCAGTGTTGAGACCTTCCTTGCACGTTTGGAACCAGGACAGCCCTTCCTGCTGTGCGTTGGTGAACAGAAGAACAACATCCAACGGTTCTGTCATCGTTGACCACAAGGCCATCCCTTGCAATGCCCAAACATCCCTGGCTGCCTTCGATGAACTCTTCAAAGCACACTTCATCTTCAGTGTTAACTACTCAACAGCTTCTACACGTTCATCCAAACCACGGTGTTCAACATAAACGTGGGAAGTGCCAAGGAATGTCCCAGAGTCAAAGAGCTCAGAGCAAGGTTCCTGCACACTGACATTTGAAGTGACACACATCGTTGGATTTAAAAATGCTCATTTGTTTTATTTGTAAGGGACACCACAAAAGTTCTGCATTGCTATGTCAGCATTTGAAATGTCACCATGGTTTGTATCCGGGAAAGACATTACGTTTGAAATGTGGTGAGCCGGAATGTTCCTTATCATTTTGCACTTATTCAGGGTTAAAGAAACACCTCATCCGTTTGCACAGGGACACTGGTTCGACAAATACTATGGACAATGTGGACACTCAAAGAGAAAGGGATGAGCCATCAAGTACTCAGGCAGTCTGTACTGACACTCCAGTAACCAGAATGTGTGGTTCTGTTGTAGCGAAGTTACAAGCATCAGGTGTTGCTGAGAGCACTGTCAAAGCAATGGTAGTTTATTCCAAAGCATCACTTTATGATACATTATCCAAGGTGTATTCGAAAAATAGGTCCACTCCTCCACGTATGGTGCATGAGATTTGAGGCCAAACATAATTTTTTCCAAAAGATCAGTTAAGAATTTCAAAAATATCACAAAAACCTTGGAAAGACAACACCAGAGACAAGTAGCTTATCACTGGGAGAATTTCCATTTTCAGAGGTTTGAGTTTGGTCTAGTGCGGAAGGAAATGATTGACAGCTTGGAGGGTGGTGAGACTTTAAGTGCAGTGTTTAATGTAAATGCACACTGTGACATGTCAACTACTAACTGGGTGAAGAACTATGGAACTGAGTATCACATTGGAATGTTTGTTTTGATTAGAACCGATACAGAAATTTCTGTTTTTGGAAAGATCAACAATATCATTATAAATGAAGATCAAGCTTCGTTTTTGACTTGCAAAGTTGACACACTTTATTTTGATGACCACTTTAATGCATACTGTGTTGAGGAGAGAACTGATTCATTTTCTGTAATTTCTTTGGAGGATTTAATCTATTACAGACCCTATGACAAACAGTTTTCTAATGAGATGGAGGAAAAAACATACATATTGCCACATTGCCATATTGTGTGAACTTTGCTTTTGAGGGCTGATGGGAAAAGATGTAAAGCCAATGCTGTGTTATGTGGTGTGCTTACACAAATACAGTTTCATGTTAACTGCAAACTTCTTTGAATTGCTGATTCTTTCTTTCTTTCTTGTATATAGTTGTAACAGCCCCTGGCGTCAGTCGCTACGTTTAAAAGGACAACAAATTACTAATTTAAATAACAGGATACATACTTGAACATAAATTACAAAATAAACCCAACACAAATAAATCAATCTGTCAGTTACAATAGTTATAGTTTTTAAAGGAATAATATCACACAGTAAGTGGGATTGGGGATTATAAATCGACTCCCTACAGTGTTTTTAAAATATGAATCAACTCTATAAAGAGTTAAATATTGAGTTACATTTTACATCCTCAATAGTGTTAATATGACTTTAACTCTAGTGTTAAAAAAAATCATACTTGTGGTGTTAACTTTGGACACTGCACAATAGTGTTGCTTCAATTTAACACTGGCCAGTGTTGACCGGTGTTAAATTTCAACTATAGAGAGAGTTGCTGGAACTCTGTCTGAGTGTTAATTCTTTAACACTTTCAAAAGTGTAGTTTTAACTCCCTACAGGTTGGACCTATATAAACACTTGGAAGTTTTGTATTTGACTCTATAGGAGTTGAATAAACACTGTTGTGCATGAGTAGTGTAAAAGGAAGGTTTTTATACAAACAAGACAGAAAGCCGACAGGAAATGTCTGCTGTTTGGAATCATTCCTGGTTGTTGGCTGTTAAACCTTCCTCGTCATCATATTAGTATTTTTTTAAAGGAAGCATAACACTTGGGTGAAGTAAGAACTTTTTTTTTCATCAAAAATAATGTAGCAGCAAAATCACTTCGGAATTCATCCAAAATGTCAAACGTCAAACACTCATCAGGAATCTTTTTCAATAAGACATGAAATATATTACAATAACAGTTTTAAAGTGGGCGGAGCTGTTCCAGATGCTCCTGGTTCTGGTTCTGGATGAAAAAAAAAAAAAAACTTCCCAGGGAAAATATAACATGACTCACGGCAACAATAATACTGGAAATTGTCCAAAAGGCAGAATGTGGAAGACAATTTCAGATTTTCTTCAGGCCAGGGCCGACTTGTCCACCTGAGCATACAGGCTCTCAGGCTGAGTCGTGTCTCCGGCCTCAGTGGATTTCATGGACCCAAGTTCGATCACGCTGTAGATGGAGGATGGAGAAGGAGCTGCAGCATCATCGGTTGGATTCTGATCCACAAGTGGGTTCACGCTTTTGACCTGGAGAGATAAAGTCAAATAAACTTTTTTTGCTACCGAGGTGGTGGCTCCGAAGTTTCCTTTTTCTAAATCACAGATTATATATCACTATTTTCAGTGGTGTGATCGTACTGCGGCAACAAGTTAAGTAATCTCACTAAGAATCTATATGACTCTTCTAATGCAGTGATGTGATTTGGGCCGGTGGCAGTTTAGTGGGAGACACATTGAGAAGAGTCAGCACACAAGCACAGCTCAGACACAGGCTACAGACCTCAGAGGGATGTTTGGATGAATGCAGCACGGTGCAGCTGGAAATTCGCCTCTGATCCGCAGCAAAGTGTTTTGTTCGAGCACAAGCAAGCAGCACGAGCAGCGAGGCACACGTAGTGCTGCAGGAGCAAGCAACAGGACCAGGATCAGCAAAGGGTCAAAGGTCATGTACAGTAACTACACCACCTGTCGACAGATGAATTACAGCTGTGGCTTTTATTTTATTTATATATCTATTTATTTTTTGTCCATTTCCTTTGCTCAAAACCATAAAATCTTGTTCTTGGAAGACAGATGTTAGAAAAGATGACGTAACTTTACCTGAACAGTTTCGTACACTGTATTTTTCATTTCCTTCGTTTCATCTGCAAGAAGGTGACAAAGAATGTTCATTGGCTTTAAATCACAAATTAATTTAGACTGTTTTCTACTGAATTACATTTACATCACTGCAGCCACTGATTTTGGTGTTTGTGTGTTTGAATTTTTACTCTGACGTACGTTTTCCGTTTTTTCGATGCCGAACAAAAGCTGCTATGGCAAATATCACCAAAACCACAGTGACTGTGACAATGACAGAGACAATGGTGATAATGATATGGCGCCATGGTTTAGGGGCTGTAATGGAAAACAGAACAACTGATATTAGTTATTTTCAGAACATAATCACTTTAACATATACAAATATTTCTTAAAAAACAATTACATGCTCTAAATTCAAGTGAAAACTCTGCATTATTACCATAAAAATATAATTTATAATTTCAATATAATATGTACAGTACTTTTCTTACCAAAGTTAAAAAGTGTTACAAATGAATCAAACAATAATTAAAACAGAGATAAAAGTAGTTTTTTCTTTTAAATAGAGTAAAGTTGAGAATTTGTTGTAGAAAGTCTAATGTCAACTGGTCATTCAGGTGTTTGGGGGCCTGTCCGGCAAAAGCACGACAACCTAAACCACCAATCAGGCTCTGAAAACTACCAGGAAACAAATATCAGCTGAACCAAGATGCCACCCAGCATGACACATAGAAACCTGGTTGTGTAAAGTCAATAATAAAATCTTAAAACAATGCAGAAATGAACAGGGAGCCAGAATGTGAGTCATGTGATCATGTTGTCTTGAGCCAGTTATAATCCAAGCAGCAGCATTTTGAACCAACTGAAGGAGAAAGTCTTTATCTAGTCTTTAAATGTTGGGAAAGATTTAATATTTCAAAATGAACTTAAGTTGGAACACAACCTTCTATAAAACAAAGTTATCAGCTGCTTGTGTTGTCGGTCACTTACCAGGATTTGAGAAACAAAAGTCCCTAATCATTGTTGTGTGCTCGTCCGAGCTGACCTGGTTGCTATGGTTACAGATAACTGAGACGCCTTTGGACAGGTAGACACAGAGGGAGGTGCCGGAGGTCGTGACCTTGGACCTCTCTCCTCCCTCCTCCTGGCTGCAGGTGTTGTTGTCACATCTAAAAGTGCTGTTGATGTGATGGGAGTCCTGTGTGCTGCAGGTCACTGTGAGGTTACAGGAGTGGGAGCTATTGGAGAGTAAGTCCACTGTCCCATTAACTGGAGACACTGGATCTGAGGGGGAGGGACACAGGCATTAATGGGTTTAGAAGTTGGGCAGCTACTGTGTGTCGATATTTAAAATCTGAAGAAACCTACCTTGAACTGTGACGCTGTATTTACCCACATAATTGATCTGATCCCCGAAAACACCTGCAGTGTAACGTCCACTGTCGTCTTGTTGCACATTCTTCAAAAGCAAAGAGTGATTTTGGAGAAAAATCTCGAGCCTTCCATCATAGGTGTCAATTGTTTTTGATCTGTTATCATCACATAATCTAAATATGTTTGAACCATTAAATCTCCATCTAAAATCACTCCGTTTAACTAATTTAACAGGAGCCGTGACGTTGAGAAGCAGATCCTTCCCCTTCTGCACAAATACAGGAGTCACAGTGTCGGAGCCTGTAGAAACAACACAGCATCACTTTATTAGAAAGAAAAGACTTTGATTTAAACTGTAGTTTTGGTCCATTTCTACTTCTACTCATTAAACAAAGACTCATGAGACAAAACTACCTCGGCCCAGCAGGTTGTGTTTGCCCCTGTCTGTTGGTTGGTTGGTTTAATGATCAGCAGGTTTACTTAGAAACTGGATTTCCACAAGACTTGGTGGAAGGATGGGACATGGGCCAAGAAAGTTACATTTCAGGAAGATTCAGGATTTATTTTGTGTTTTTTATATTTTCCATGATTTCCCAGAGAATGAAATCAGGCATATTGAGGGGGACTGAGACTTCTGATTACTTTAGTGCAGCTTGACTGAATTTAAGAACTTCTGGACCTCGGAGGTAAATTGACATTCTAGTGTCTACAAATCTATTTTATTTGGGCCGAGCACCGAACGGTGGGAGGCCCTATTGAAATTGTAAGGATTCTTCTTCTTATTATTCTCTGCCAAATGAATTGGCTTTTTGAGGGCTTTAACATGCTCAAATTCTTACCAAAGTTTGCAGGAAATTCAAAAGTCGGAGAAATTGACGTATTCTGGAGTAATTTGAAATGGGCGTGGCAAAATGGCTCAACAGCGCCACCTATACACAGCCCCTGAGTTCACTTTGACCGATCTTCACGAAAAATTGATACACAGGTGTATCATGTTCAGACGCACAAAAAAGTCTCAAGGAGCATTATGAAAAACGCAACAGGAAGCCCGCCATTTTGCATTTAGTGGCCATTTTGGCCATATTCCACATTTTTACTTTGATGAACTTGTCCCAGGGCTTTCATCAAATCAACTTCATATGGAGATGAATGTCATCTCAACAAGATGGAGATATAAACTACCTCGGTATATATGATTTCATCACACGGTGTGACCGTGGCGTGGCATCAAAGTTTGATTACACACCATCAAAACATGAGGTTCTGTATCTCGGACATATTTGGTCCAATCGAGTCCAAACTAGACATGTAAGACAAGAGTCCCGGCCTGATGACATCTACACAGAAATCATGACTTAAAATCACAGCGCCCCCTGCTGGCTACAGGAAGTGACATGTTTTATACTTTGATGAACTGCTCCTGGCTGCTTTACAATATACAGCTCAAATGAGCTCAGTCAAGTCATTGGACCATGGTCGGAATTGTGACATTTCCTCAAATCGTGTAAACATTGAGGTGCGGCGAAGGATCATCCTTCGCCAAAGGAGACGATGTTGTCATAACTCAACTGTGCATTGTCCTGTCACCACCAAACTTCTGTCACATGATTATAGTCCAAGCCTGAACAGCTCTATGTGTCAATATTTCCTCAAGGTCATAGCGCCACCTACTGATTCACCATGAAACAGGAAGTACTTTGTAAATCCACTCTGCATTATCCAACCGGCCCCCAAATTCTGCCCTATGATCACAATCCTGACCTGAACAGCTCCATATATTAATATTAGTGCAGGGTCATAGCGCCACCTACTAATCAGTGTGAAAATTAAGTTGTTGTAACATTGTCCAATTGACACAATATTGCTCACGCTACATGAGAGCCCCTACTTGAACAGATCTATTAGTCTGTATGTAATAATAGTGATGGCGCCACCTACTGGCAGCAGGAAGTAAGCTTTGTTTTACAACTATCATTCGATTTACATAAAATGTTCACAGTGTGATGTGCAATTGATAGCGTGGACCGTAATGAGCAATTAGCAGGCAAGGATCGACATCGCGTGACGGACGCAGGAAGTGAAGCGTTTATCCTTGCCACAGTGCGAAAAACGCATGCAACGCGGAGACGTGCGCTTGGTCATTGATCGCTCTCTCCACTAACTGCAACAGGCTTCAAAATGCCTGTGCTCGGGCCCGTTAGTGCTACAACGTAGCCCTAGTTTGTATTGTGTTTCTCTTTGAACTTATTTCTACGTTTTCATACAGATTCATCCTTTTTATTTCTTTTACCTCTTTTATTCTCTTTTTATTCTGTTATTTGGCTGGTAAATTGTAAATAAAAGTGCCCTGCCTTGCCCGTCAGCAGGTTTACTCCAAACCTACAAAACTGATTTACTTAAAATTTTGACGTGGATTCGGTGCTGCGAGAATTTTCTTTCACGTTCTTTAACATGGTGAGATATTATGTGTCTTCTGCGTTTAATAAATAATGTTCCTGCTGTGATGTTATTATTAGTTATTGATTGGTAACATATCAGTTCTAGCAACATAGATTTGTCTGATTAATTAAAATGTTATTCAGTAGAGAATGAAAAGAGAGAAGTTTAGTTTCATGACGAGCTCGTACGTGTAGATGTGGTTTGAGTCACAGTATTGACCCTTGACTACTTGTCTTCAGTGGAACCTGATGAATGTGGGGAGTGATGTGAACGTTACACTTATAACCAAATTTAGCACTTTGAATATATAATCAAGCTTCTGTGAAAGGATAACAGTTTTTGGAACTTAAACAAAACGTGTGAAAGAGGAAGAGACTCTGCAACGGTAGATGTTCCTCAACAGCTCTTTTCTCACACGGAAAATGTACAGTGGACGTACAGAAATAGAGAGACAGACAGACAGACAGACAGACAGACAGACACCGACATGTTACAGGAAGCATCACTCTACGTTCTCTTCCTGTCACCGAGCCCTGTTGTAATATCTAGCTTCCTCTAGGTTAAGTTTCCTAATCAATTTGTTCTGTTCTCTGAGTCGCTGCCACAGGACATTACATTAATATTCAGTTTTGTTGGTTTTACAAGCTTTTTAAAAAGTTTCTCCACGTCTGTTATCAATCATTATATATTTTATAATGAATTCAAGCGTAGAACTCAACTTGAAACACCACAGATATATGGAAGGAAGTTTTACTGAGTGAATCGTCAATCAACGAGTCATAATTTGAATATAGTTATCATTTTAATATTCATAGAATAATGAAATAAGCAAATTATTAACAAAAAAATTATAAACAAGCTACATTGCTGAAACAGTCACATAGTTCAACAAGAACAGAGCAATAAAACTATATTTGAAGAAGAAATGTGATAAAAATGTAGTGTTTACCTCGGGCTTCATATGCGTGAAGCAGAGAAATGACAAAGAGAAGAATGATGGGATGCATTCTGTCAAATGTGCCGTACGAGGAAGTGGATCCGAGTTTAGACCTCAATCAGCCCAGCAGCAGTCAGGGTGTCTGTGGGGCGTGGCCTAATAGAGTGTCATCCACACGTCTCAGTGTTTTCAAACTGACTCATGGAAATACCTCAGGTTTATGAATATGTTTAGACAAATCTGCAGTGAGGAGGTGTAAACTCTGTGGGCGTGGCCTAATACTCAGAGTGTCATCCACATGAACCAAAACATGACAATAGATGAATAACAATGATTGTCTCCTAACAAGAGAACATATCGAGGTCTGTCAGTAAACACTTTGATCTTGTTCAAGTTTTGATAATGTGAGGAACTGACTGCTGGTTTCAGGGGAGATGTTTCAGCACCAGGACAGACTGCTTGGTGGATTGTGTGGAACATCTTGGTTTGTTTTCCATGTGTCGCGTGAGGGAAGCGGGGAAATGAGGTATGGCAACAGCGCCACCTGGCAAATTTCACCTCCAGGAAAGGTGCAACAGCAACAGCACAGGTTCGTTGATGTCACGAGGCAAGAGACGGCTTTACTTGTAGAAAAGACACAACTTTTATTTAACTTAATAAATGAATAATTCAACAAAAAGCTAAATGAAACAACAATCACCAGAAACAAACCATCACATGAAGTTAAACACTGAGACAAGAGAAGAGCACCGGGCTGGGACTGACCACGGAGACAAAACACCTGCTGCAACACAGGAGACGAGCGGAAACGGAAGTAGGGAGAGATGTGCACGGCCGCTTCCTGAAACATGGGGGAAGCACGACGTCGCCTAGCAACCAGCGCGCCATGAAAGCAGGCACAGCGCCACGCAGCGGCAGGGAGGGAGCGCGCCTCCGGCTCCACGTGTTAACAGGTTGGAGTGACCACAGTTTCTGCATGAGCCTGTCAGCTGCTCCTGGTCAGCAGCGATAACATGAGGATGTGGAAATGATGGGGGGGGCGGCAGTGGGAGGGGAATTTTTATTTGTTCAGCGTGGGGTTAAGAATAGGATATAGGCATCTTCATATTTCCATACACATAATCCAGATAGATAGATAGATAGATAGATAGAAACTGTTTTAAATTGTTTTTTTGGCTGTTAAACATTCCTCGTCATCATATTAGTATTTTTTCAAAGGAAGCATATTTGTATGTTTTGTAAATGTCACAATGTTGTTTAACTAAAACATTTATAATTCCCAATAAAAAATGTTTAAAACACTTGGGTGAAGTAAGAACTTTATTGTACGTGCACCAACACTGGACACTCATCAAAAATAATGTAGCTGCCAAAATCACTTGAGGTCTTAATTGAGTTTTTCATGGAAATCTGGTCAAATTAACACAACGTACAATAAAAGAATATTAAAATCTCTTTTTATCAAAATATCTAATTACACAAGACTCGATTGAGATTAATTTAAAGAAACAATTTAAAGAACTGTTACAAACTTTTGTCTTTTTAAACATTGAAAAGCTGCTTAAGCTGCAACACATGAATGAGTTGAACCAGGTCTTTAGAAAGAATAAATACACATCTGTACAAGAAATACTAGATTTACAACAGCATTCATCCAAAATGTCAAACACTCATCAGGTATCTTTTTCAATAAGACATGAAATATATTACAATAACAGTTTTAAATTGGGCGGAGCTGTTCCAGATGCTCCTGCTTCTGGTTCAGGATGAAAAAACAAACAAAAAAAAAACAGAAAAAATATAACATGACTCATGGCAACAATAATACTGGAAATTGTACAAAAGGCAGAATGTGGAAGACAATTTCAGATTTTCTTCAGGCCAGGGCCGACTTGTCCACCTGAGCATACAGGCTCTCAGGCTGAGTCGTGTCTCCGGCCTCAGTGGATTTAATGGACCCAAGTTCGATCAAGCTGTAGATGGAGGACGGAGAAGGAGCTGCAGCATCATCGGTTGGATTCTGATCCACATGTGGGTTCACGCTTTTGACCTGGAGAGATAAAGTCAAATAAAACTCTTTTTGCTACCGAGGGGGGGGGGGGGGCTCCGAAGTTTCCTTTTTTTAAATCACAGATTATATATATCACTATTTTCAGTGGTGTGATCGTACTGTGGCAACAAGTTAAGTAATCTCACTAAGAATCTATATGACTCTTCTAATGCAGTGATGTGATTTGGGCCGTTGGCACTTTAGTGGGAGACACATTGAGAAGAGTCAGCACACAAGCACAGCTCAGACACACAGGCTACAGACCTCAGAGGGATGTTTGGATGAATGCAGCACGGTGCAGCTGGAAATTCGTCGCTTGATCCGCAGCAAAGTGTTTTGTTCGAGCACAAGCAAGCAGCACGAGCAGCGAGGCACACGTAGTGCTGCAGGAGCAAGCAACAGGACCAGGATCAGCAAAGGGTCAAAGGTCATGTACAGTAACTACACCACCTGTCGACAGATGAATTACAGCTGTGGCTTTTATTTTATTTATATATCTATTTATTTTTTGCCCATTTCCTTTGCTCAAAACCATAAAATCTCGTTCTTGGAAGACAGATGTTAGAAAAGATGACGTAACTTTACCTGAACAGTTTCGTACACTGTATTTTCCTTGTCCTTCGTTTCATCTGCAAGAAGGTGACAAAGAATGTTCATTGGCTTTAAATCACAAATTAATTTAGACTGTTTTCTACTGAATTACATTTACATCACTGCAGCCACTGATTTTGGTGTTTGTGTGTTTGAGTTTTTACTCTGACGTACGTTTTCCGTTTTTTCGATGCCGAACACAAGCTGCTGCTATGTAAATTATCACCAAAACCACAATGACAGGTACAATGACAAAGACAATGACAATGGCGATAGTGATATAGTTCGGTGGTTCAGGGGCTGTAATGGAAAACAGAACAACTGATATTAGTTATTTTCAGAACTTAATAACTTTAAAACATAAAAATATTTCTTTAAAAACAATTACATGCTCTAAATTCAACTGACAACTCTGCATTATAACCATAAAAATATAATTTAGAATTTAAATATAATATGTACAGTTCTTTTCTTACCAAAGTTAAAAAGGGTTACAAATGAATTAAACAATAATTAAAACAGAGATAAAAGTAGTTTTTTCTTTTAAATAGAGTAAAGTTGAGAATTTGTTGTAGAAAGTCTAATGTCAACTGGTCATTCAGGTGTTTGGGGGCCTGTCCGGCAAAAGCACGACAACCTAAACCACCAATCAGGCTCTGAAAACTACCAGGAAACAAATATCAGCTGAACCAAGATGCCACCCAGCATGATACATAGAAACCTGGTTGTGTGAAGTCAATAATAAAATCTTAAAACAATGCAGAAATGAACAGGGAGCCAGAATGTGAGTCATATGATCATGTTGTCTTGAGCCAGTTATAATCCAAGCAGCAGCATTTTGAACCAATTGAAGGAGAAAGTCTTTATCTAGTCTTTAAATGTTGGGAAAGATTTAATATTTCAAAATGAACTTAAGTTGGAACACAACCTTCTATAAAACAAAGTTATCAGCTGCTTGTGTTGTCGGTCACTTACCAGGATTTGAGAAACAAAAGTCCCTAATCTTTGTTATGTGCTCGTCTGAGCTGACCTGGTTGCTATGGTCACAGATAACTGAGAAGCCTTTGGACAGGTAGACACGGAGGGAGGTGCCTGAGGTCGTGACCTTGGACCTCTCTCCTCCCTCCTCCTGGCTGCAGGTGTTGTTGTCACATCTAAAAGTGCTGTTGATGTGATGGGAGTCCTGTGTGCTGCAGGTCACTGTGAGGTTACAGGAGTCGGAGCTTGAGGAGAGAAAGTCCACTTTCCCATTAATCGGAGACACTGGATCTGAGGGGGAGGGACACAGGCATTAATGGGTTTAGAAGTTGGGCAGCTACTGTGTGTCGATATTTAAAATCTGAAGAAACCTACCTTGAACTGTGACGCTGTATTTACCCACATAATTGATTTCATCCCCGATAACGGCTGCAGTGTAACGTCCACTGTCGGCTTGTTGCACATTCTTCAAAAGCAAAGAGTGATTTTGAAGAAAAATCTCGACCCTTCCATGATAGGGGTCCAATATTTTTGTTTCGTTATCATCAAATAATCTAAATATGCTCGAACCATTAAATTGCCATCTAAAATCACTCCGTTTAACTATTTTAACAGGAGCCGTGACGTTGAGAAGCAGATCCTTCCCCTTCTGCACAAATACAGGAGTCACAGTGTCGGAGCCTGTAGAAACAACACAGCATCACTTTATTAGAAAGAAAAGACTTTGATTTAAACTGTAGTTTTTGTCCATTTTTACTTCTACTCATTAAACAGAGACTCATGAGACAAAACTACCTCGGCCCAGCAGGTTGTGTTTGCCCCTGTCTGTTGGTTGGTTGGTTTAATGATCAGCAGGTTTACTTAGAAACTGGATTTCCACAAGACTTGGTGGAAGGATGGGACATGGGCCAAGAAAGTTACATTTCAGGAAGATTCAGGATTTATTTTGTGAGACGGGGCTGATTTTTATATTTTCCATGATTTCCCAGAGAATGAAATCAGGCATATTGAGGGGGACTGAGACTTCTGATTACTTTAGTGCAGCTTGACTGAATTTAAGAACTTCTGGACCTCGGCGGAGGTAAATTGACATTCTAGTTTCTACAAATCTATTTTATTTGTATTGTTTTTCTCTTTGAACTTATTTCTACGTTTTCATACAGATTTATCCTTTCTATTTCTTTTACCTCTTTTATTCTACTCTTTTTATTCTTTTATTTGGCTTGTAAATTGTAAATAAAAGTGCCCTGCCTTGCCCGTCAGCAGGATTATTTAAGCCACTAAACTGATTTCCTTTAAATTTTGAAGTGGATTCTGTGGATGCGAGAATTTTCTTTCACCTTCTTTAACATGGTGAGATACTATGTGTCTTCTGAAATATATTCATCCTCATATAGGGGCAGAATTATTATTATGAGCTAAATAAAAAGCTTGTAATCGTTGCTTTTCTTTCTCAGACCTAATTGCACACAGTGAGCAAAACTATTGGCGTTTAATAAATAATGTTCCTGCTGTGATGTTATTATTATTTATTGATTTGTAACATATCAGTTCTAGCAACATAGATTTGTCTGATTAATTAAAATGTTATTCAGTAGAGAATGAAAAGAGAGAAGTTTAGTTTCCTGACGAGCTCGTACGTGTACATGTGGTTTGAGTCACAGTATTGACCCTTGACTACTTGTCTTCAGTGGAACCTGATGAATGTGGGGAGTGATGTGAACGTTACACTGATAACCAAATTTAGCACTTTGAATTTATAATCAAGCTTCCGTGAAAAGATGATAAACGAGTCTATCACACAACAGTTTCTGGAACTTAAACAAAACGTGTGAAAGAGGAAGTGACTCTGCAACGGTAGATGTTCCTCAACAGCTCATTTCTCACACGGAAAATGTCCAGTGGACGTACAGAAATAGAGACACAGAAAGACAGACAGACAGACAGACAGACAGACAGACAGACAGAAAGACAGACAGACAGACAGACAGACAGACAGACAGACAGACAGACAGACAGACAGACAGACACGGACATGTTACAGGAAGCATCACTCTACGTTCTCTTCCTGTCACCGAGCCCTGTTTTAATATCTAGCTTTGTCTATAAAAGGTAAAGTTTCCTCATCAATCTGTTCTGTTCTCTGAGTCGCTGCCACAGGACATTACATTAATAGTCAGTTTTGTTGGTTTTACAAGCTTTTAAAAAAGTTTCTCCACGTCTGTTATCAATCATTATATATTTTATAACGAATTCAAGCGTAGAACTTAACTTGAAACACCACAGATATATGGAAGGAAGTTTTACTGAGTGAATCGTCAATCAACAAGTCATAATTTGAATATAGTTATCATTTTAATATTTATAGAATAAGGAAATAAAGAATTATTAACAACAACAACAAATTTTACAACAAGCTACATTGCTGAAACAGTCACATAGTGCAACAAGAACAGAGCAATAAAACTATATTTGAAGAAAAAATGTGATAAAAATGTCGTGTTTACCTCGGGCTTCATATGCGTGAAGCAGAGAAATGACAAAGAGAAGAATGATGGGATGCATTCTGTCAAATGTGCCGTACGAGGAAGTGGATCAGAGTTTAGACCTCAATCAGCCCAGCAGCAGTCAGGGTGCCTGTGGGCGTGGCCTAATAGAGTGTCATCCACATGCACCAAAACATGACAATAGATGAATAACAATGATTGTCTCCTAACAAGAGAACATATCGAGGTCTGTCAGTAAACACTTTGATCTTGTTCAAGTTTTGATAATGTGAGGAACTGACTGCTGGTTTCGGGGGGAAATGTTAAAGGGGACATAGCATGCCCATTTTACCACAAGTTGATATGGTTCCTTGGGGTCTTAATGAAATGTCTGTAACATACTTTGGTCAAAATACCACAAGGATAATTTAAAACAGCCCTCCACAGAGTGACCTGTTTTGAGTGCCTGTTCCTTTAAATGCTAATGAGCCAGCTCCCCCCTCCCCCCTCGATTTTAAACGATATAAATTACATATTTTATAGGATATAAATTATCAAATATGCATCCCATACTTTGTATTCCCCTTCTGTTGTCCTGGAGTTTTAATTTTCCCAATCACATAATTAAATGTCCCCCTCTGCCCATCCACTACAAGCACACAAGCAGACAGACAGAGAGAGAAAGAGAGGTGGGGGGGGGGCTATGAAGACCATCATTTACCCCCGAACCCCGACATTCAACGGGTACAACAACAAGCGGAGAAAGCAGAATCGCGGGCTGACCTTATATATACAGTCTATGGGGCTGACCAGCGGAGAAATGCTCGTCCCGTGTGAACAGCCAGGCGGCTGCGTGCTTGAGAACGGCGCTGCGCTGCCTCGCAGCGGCGCTTCCGCGTCCGGTGTAAACCCGGCGTAACGAGTGTGGGGGGGGGGGGGGGGGGGGGGGGGGGGGGCGGGGGGATGAGGTGGGGGGTGGGCCAAGGCCATGTAGGGAGACTCCCACTGTATTGTGACGACACAGTACATAGGAAGCTCATTCGCAGTCACTCAAGCATGACGTTTCTGACTTAGAGGAACCATAACAAAACGCGCGAGTGTTTTTTTTTCCAGAGTTTTTGGGTTGGTAGACATGCCAGATACCCACATTAATCTGTAGAAGCACTAACAAAGTGGAATTTGCATGCTATGTCCCCTTTAAAGTACCAGGACAGACTGCTTGGTGGATTGTGTGGAACATCTTGGTTTGTTTTTAATCATCCATGATAACAGGTTGGAGTGATGACAGCGTCTGCATGAGACTGTCAGCTGCTCCTGGTCAGCAGCTTTAAGATGATGATTTGGAAATGATGTGTCACAATACATGTTGACTGCATATCTCCCCTGCAGCACATGGAGCTGTGTGGCTCAAGCTAACACTGGCCCTAGCTACATCTGCTAAGGACGTTATGTGTTCACCCCTGTCTGTTGGTTGGTTTGTTTATTTGTTGCTAGAATAACATCTCATCTGTGGGACGTACTGGAAGAAGAAGGCAGCTCAACCTCATAACCATGTCGACTGTACACTGTAAAAAAAAGAAAAGTTGAGCCAACTTAAAAAAGTAAAGCAACCAGCTGCAAAGCTTTTTTAAATTTACTCAACTTAAGGGCTTACGAGTTGTGTCAACAACTTCATACTTTGTCATTCAAAGTATGAAGTTCGCCCAAAGTGCTATCTTAAGTTGGTCTAACTTAACATTACTATTCAGGTCTACTCATGTATCTAAGTTAAAAGTACTTAAAACATTAAATATGATGAACTGGAATATGTGTATTCTTATAAATTGAAAACATAAGTCAATGGCACTGCATAGTTTTAGTTGAGAGAACTATATTTTAAACTTAAAATGTTGTGTTAATTCAACTTTACTGCCCATACATTGAGGGTACTAAAAAAAATGTATTCTTTTGCCTTACTTTTAAAATGATTAGACATTTGTTGTGAAAATTCAATACTAAAAGACAGCAAAATTATTCAAACATGGTCTATTTATTATGAACAATTGGTGCAAACCATTATAAAATCAATAACTTAACTGCCAACATAGTCAACATTGCAATAGTAACAGCAGACATTTTGAGTGTCACTATTCATCCTTATGTTAACCTAATGGTTCCATCGCACAATTCTTTTCAAAACAAAACATATGAAAATGCAAGTCACACTGTAAATGTAACAGAATAACACAGTACACCTTAAAGTGATAGTTGGCAGAAAAATGAAAATTCAGTCATTATTTTCTCACCATTATGCTGGTAGATGAGTTCAACCCCTTTGATACACCTTTCCTCCGAGTCTGTATCCTACAGAAAACAAACAGAGACTAAAATAAATATTCTTGAGGTGTTCTTAAAATTCAGCTGCTCTGCAGTTTCCAGCTTCCAAGGTATACTGATCTTGCTCACTAGTGGACCAATGATTTTAGTTCTTAAAAGCGATAGATCCACCGAAAAAGGAAAAAAATACTTATTATTTACACACCACTATGATAGAGGGATGGGTGAAGTGTTCAACTTCAGAAAGTTGTCTGGCTCCTCCCTCAAATAGGAAGGCAGACCTCGGAGAGCTTTGGCCTTTCTGTGTGCAAGCACGTCAGTTGTCTGAAAGATACAAAATGAAGGGTTAGGCCACTTGGTCTGGACAGCGTTATCAACTGTGATGAGTGGGTGTCCAATGATGATAAGAACATTTCCCAGTTCCACTCAAGTAATTCTAAAAAACTGCACAGACCTAAGAGAGGAGACAGTGCTCAAAGACATGTTAACTAGGGTTGCTGCGGTGGTCAAGACAGACATTCTGATCACTTTCTCTGCACACATTACATGACAAAGAGATCAAAATGCATACAAATCTAAGATCAATTTAACTATTTTAATTTTAAAACAATTTTAAAACTTTCACAAAATCTGAAGCAATTAATGTTGTCAAGTAGTAATACCACCCTAGCTTTGAATAGAACAGGAAAGACAATAAAAGATAACATGTACCCTGGCATGCATAAAATAAAGAACATGACTCAATTAACATCACAAGTTACCATTATTTAACCGTCATCGTTAGCTATTTGTAAGTCAAGAAATAATGTTTTGATCATAACATGCAACTTACACAAAGCCCTCACTGCACCCCTCTCCACAAACTTGACAGGATTTAGGTGGTGAGGGGTTCATTCAAAAAACAATACATCATTATACTGTTCATTCCTCCTTTGTTAACAGTTAATATAATTCAAATCATATTTATACATATACAAGGTTTTTGTGTTTTATCACAAGGGAAGGAAAGAATGATTACTTTAGGGTCTTACTAGCACCAGAGAGAATAAAGTGTGTATCACAATAAGATGAGGTGTCGAGTTCCTGTAGATCAACGTCACATGCACACAGGCTGACGTTAACTGTAACGTCTGGAAGCTGCTCCGATTCAACTAGCACAGCAGTTTACAGCTAAATGTTAGCATGCTAACAAAAACAGCTAACACTGCAATCGTCGTCAGAACGTTGTGTGTGTGCATGGGAAGTACAACCTTTAATACACACGACAATGCGCACACTCCTTCGATAACACAATAACGTAACACGTGGGTAGTTTATTAACTTAAGCACGGTGAGGTTGGTCTACAGGTAGTTTCTACAGGTAGCTAACAAGTAGCTAACACAGGTAGCTTCTATGGATGGGTTGTACGCGCCCCCCACACACACACACATCATTTGTATATATATAAACAGTGGTGTATAAAGTACTTGAAAGCCATACTTGAGTAAAAGTACAGATATCTTACCTGAAAGTGATTCCGGTAAACGTTAAAGTCACCCGTAAGAAAATGACTTGAGTCAAAGTCTTAAAGTAGCTCATATTAAATGTACTTAAGTATCAAAAGTATGTGGTGTTGAAATGTACTTAAGTATCAAAAGTACAAGTACCACAATTAAAAATGCAAAGTGCTTTTCATAGTAGGCCTACACACAAACAAAACAATCAAAAATGGTTCTCTCCAGGCTATATTTCAGGTGACTGAAAAAATATACATATATTGTATAATTTTACTTAAGTACTGTAACGGAGTACTTTTACCCCATTACTTTACACTACTGTATATATATATATATCTATAGATATATATATAGATATATATGAACATGTGTATGTGTGTTATGACATATGATATAAATATATAAACATATCTTGCTTGTTTTGTTATTGTTAACCACGTTGACTTTGGTTTTGAAAGGTGCTATATATATTAAGTTGTATATTTATTTATACATAAATTTATACACTTGCTCAGTGACCTTAGTTACAACAAGAGATGGCTAATCACTATTTGAAGTTTCCTCAACTTAAAATTTTCAGTGAACTGCATTACTTACCAGTGAAATTACAATTACATTACGACATGACACTCCTCAAAGGTGAAGCATTTCAATCGCCACCTAGAGGCTGGCTGCAGTATGGCTCATAAACACTGCCTCTTCCATGTTAGTGAACGGGACATGGACCAAACTGAAAATTGAAAAAGGACGTTAAATAACTGTATTCTGTCATTTCAGGTAGTTCTCATCACACTGATGTTTGGTTCAAGTGCTCATTTTTCTGATAAGTTTTTAATCGTTATTTGATATAAAAAGTGTTGAGTGGAAAAAACAAATTCACAAACAAACGGAACAACCAAGGTGTGAGTTGTGTGGTTTTAGTTTCATTTTTTGAAATGTTGAAGCGATGCAGATGCATCACAGTCACTTTAGTTATCAGAAATGCTATACTCAGCTTTCTAACGAGGATTTTCACTGAAAGACATACAACAAAACAGGAATTTAAATATGTCATCATCAGCTTTATTTCATCAATTGTTTTAAAGAGAGAACTGTGTCATTCGATCTCTCCAGCTGCACTTTAAACACTATAACACTCCACAGCTCCATGTTAATTCAAGAAATGTTACAAACAGATTCCAACACATTCATATCTCGTCTTTACTTCATCTGTCGAAACCACACTGTCACTGTTCATTTCCGTTCCAGATTATCAGTGACTTACAATATTTCACTTTCACATTCTCGTCCCTCCGCACTCACCTGGTCATCCTCTTCACGTCCCTGTCGTCTAGAAAGAAAAATGAAAGAGGGGGATTTCGACAAAACCTCTGCGGTTAATTTTACGGTGTTAGAAAAAAAATCCCAACTTCTTTTCCACACGTACAGAGAATGAGCTTCGGAAACATTTACAGTAAAACTACCAAAGGGGCACTTACATCAACGCATGTCGCCTACAGATTAAAAGACATTTGTCAGTTTGCTTGAAGCCACTGAGACGGAGAAACAACCGTTCTAATTAGGGAAAGAAGCATCTGTTGGAAATAATCAACATTTAATATGTGAGTAGTATTAAAAACATCTCTCTTCTAAGGTTAGGTTCCAAACACACGTAGGCAGCTAACCCTCCTTAGGTGCAAATGTACATAATGTTCATAAAGTGCTATAACGTTCTGTCTTGAAACAGCAGTAATTCTCAAGGAGATAAACAGTAGACCTCAAACTCTGAACCTGCTACATTAACATATCACCAGTGCTTTCTGGAAGTGGTTTCTGATGCTTCTCAGCAGGAAACTAAAATAAACTGAAAATAAGTTGTGGTTGGGGGGGGTTGGTGAGATGTAGATGTAGCTTCCTTCCCCGTTACTGGCTTTTCTCTATCACTGTATAAAGAGAACTAGGCTCGAGCTCATTTTACCTTTTTAAATATAGTTTTGTGTAGAGTGGTGTGTTTGTATTGTGTGTGTTAGCTGGAGCTTTTACTCTTCAAAGTGTCTGTGGGTGTTTCCTGCTCACTTTATCACAGAAACTTTAACACCCACCCCCCTGACGCACCTGCCTACCCTTGATATAATGGAAGAAAACAGTCAATGTCTCCTCATTGTGATTTGGTAAAAACCCAAACACTCACCAATCCTTTCCATCTTCTCTGCACTTTTCTGTTTTGTTTTCCAGCAGGATCACTGGAAAAAACTACTCTATTCGTTTTTCAAAAATGTTGTGGCCAGGTGGGGCAGTTTGGAGCGGCTCCAGAATTTCTTAAACATGGCGAGTTGGCCATGTTGGAGGTTTGTATTCTGCACGTTTGTATCGTCTTGCTTTATTACCTCAGCCAAAGAGGTTATGTTTCCACCCCTGTCCCTTTGTTGGACTGTTTGTTTGTACTTGAACAAGATCCTGCAAAGACTACAGGACGGAAGCCATTCAATTTTGGTGCAGCTCTAGTTCAGGGAGTCGATCGAGGAATACATTTTTTACCTTGTGATTATTGTTGATTTCCCCGAGATTAATTCCTGGGAAAAAATCAGGTATGTGTGGGGGACTGATATTTATAAGTATTTAAGTATTTATAAGTATTTGCTTGGCTGCTGGGTCTCCAGAGTAAACAGCCAGGTCCATAAATGTTCTTCTCTTTCTTTAACATAGTTAGACATAGGGCGTTAGCGTAAGTGGAGGTTTTGCGCCCTTCCTGTTTTGTTTTAATAAATAATCCAACCTATTACGTCTTTAACAGTGTATTCAGTATATGTAGTAGTGGCTGTTAGGTAGTGGGTTATGCCCTCACATGAATACAGTCAACACAGTGTTGTATTATCCCAGCAGATGTATGACAAACCATACAGTGGTCGACAGTTCACTCTAGCCTCCTGCATGTTTTGGTGCTACTGAGAAACCAAATCTCTCTCTCTGATACAAGTTCCAAAACGTCTAAAGAAGCCAGAGTCCAAAGCTGCTTTGATATGATGTTTCAGTGATTTGCTGTTGACACTGAACTTGGCAGTTTCTCGCAGTCTCTCCCTTCTCATCCGGTCGACTGTTCACACATTGCTGATGCGAACACTGAGAGGAGTGTCTCTGACCCGGCCACGCTCCTCCCCTCGCTCCCTGTAGCTCTGCTCCAGACGGATCTTCTCTGGATCGGACAAGTCGGGCACAGTCCCGCCCCCGTTGCTCTGGTACTCGTGCTGGGGGCTGGATGGTTTGAAGATGGGCGTGGTCTTGGTCTTGGCCACTTTGTCGAAGAAGGCAAAGTCCGCTACGTATTTACCTGATGGGGACAGGGAGACTACGGGGGGGAACTCATAGCCCCAGAGGATCTCGTCGGGCAGGTAGGAGGTGCGGACCTGGCAGGTGGCGGAGGTCGGCTCCACCGTGGCGCTCATGATCACCAGCAGCTCAAAGTCAGCCAGTTCTGGATCTGTCCAGCCCCCACCTGGAGGAGGTAAATGAGATGTGAGGAAATGGCACATTGGAGGGTTTAAAAAGAAGAGGCGGAGGAAGTAGGAATTATTAAAAATTCTAAAGTAAAGTTGAAGGCACTCAGTGGAGATCTGGACCACCAGTAGTGACAGTCTCACCTTGGATACATTTATGGTTTTAGACATGTGAAATGTTCAAGAGAGACGTTCAAATCCTGCTTCTTCACCTGTTGTTCACCAGGCCAGTCGGCCCATGAAGTGCTCGATGGATTGTGATTTTCAAATATCAGGAAGCTGTTGAGGAGAAGGTTTCTACACTAAATCTACTGCCCTCACCGCCAAACTCACCCTTGGCTGCCCAGGCCCGCAGGGGGCTGTTGTCATCGATGATGTGGTAGAAGGTGAGGGGCAGGATGAGGAAGGGGCTGTCACTGGATGTGTCCACCTGGAAGGGGACGTTCCTCTGGTCCAGACGAACCGTCTCGCCCTCCTTGGTCAGAGACGTCTGGAGCAGTTTTCCACTCACCTGGCGGGAACAACGTGCACGAGCTGTTTTAGATAAATTCATTCACCAACGGACAAATCGCTCACTGTCAGTAGGTTTACAATATTTACAGTATATCTAAGTACTGCACACTTGCCTGACACCCAAGCAGAAGGCTCTTGCGCATGTTGGCCACTCGGATCATCAGGCAGGGGCGACCTTCATGCGTGGACACCACAGCATGTTGGCTAAACTTTACCGTCTCTCCTCGCTTTTTGGGTCGAGCAACCTGACCAGAGAAACCTTGTTAACTTCTAGTTTCTGTTGGAAAATCTTCGATAACTGTCATATATGTTCCTATCGCTCAGTCGTGAATCCTCCAGACATTATCCGGAGTTTTGCGAATAATGCAAATTTGCGTTCTCACATACAGCCCCTCCACATAATCTCCTGAATTTATAATAAATTCGGTGCATGACTGAAAGCTGCTTTATTGTCTGCAGTAGAATCAATGAAAATCTCATCATGAACACACACAGTATCTGCAGCTGCATGTTATCGGCTACCTTGGCCAGAAAGGTTCCAGTGATGAAGATCTCCATCAGCATGGTGAGGACCAGCTGGATAATGAGGAGGATGACGGCCGCTGGGCATTCTTCAGTGATGCAGCGGAAGCCGTAGCCAATGGTTGTCTGGGACTCCAGGGAGAAGAGGAAGGCTCCCGTCAGGGTCTGCATCTGCATCACGCAGGGTGTGTGGTTCGACGGAGGGTCGAACTCTGGAGAAACACGACGCAACATAGTTTTGTATTTTTACCTCTGTACATTTTCTTGTGAGATTCAGGTCATTTTAATGTCCGAAAAACAAAACATTTCGGGCGGCAGAATACGTGTCTGACATGAAAACGTGCTTAGATCAGGTGCAACACCATTTAAACCTTAGGCTTTATTTGCTACAGTGAAAGGTAATTACACTCTTTCGCTCCATGTTTGTAGATGGGACATGGCAAAACTCAGAGTACACGTCAGTAACTTTTTCTCAATGATATTTTCTGTCATTTTAGGTATAGTTCTTATCATACGGATGATAGATTGGGTTCTATTAGTTATTTGATGTTTACAAAACGAGTCAAAAGCATAAGATGGCAGCAACTATGACATTTTGGCTTGGAAGAAGTGGAAATCCACCATCCATGTTAACAGATGAGCTGTTGTTAATCGTAATGAGACTTTATTGTGTTTGGGAAACAGCCCAACCCCTGTATCAGAATCCAACCAGCACTCCCATCTAATTTAATTTGGCTTCATTTTTTTTCAGATGTGTCGTTATGTTTCACGATGAACTGCACATGAACCAATTGACAACACCCCTCCTCTCTCACCCAGCAGGTCTCCATGCACCAGTGCCACCAGGTACCACAGCACCCCGAACAGGAACCAGGTCCCTGCAAAGGTCGCCGTGAACACGAAGAACTTGTAGCGCCACTGCATGTCCAGGAACGTCGTCCAGAGGTCACGCATGTACAGAGCATTCCGCCCGGTGATGTGCTCGATCCGCACGTTGCTGCGCCCATCCTTCGACAGAACACGCCTCCTCTTCCTCAGAGTCCCGCTCGCTCCGGAAACGCCGCCCAGCAAAGGTTTCAAAACGTCCGTCTGTGTCTGCGAGTGGCAAACCTTCTGAGGAGAGGAGCTACGAGAGGAGGGAGGTGTGGCAGACGTCATCTAGTGGACAACAAAAAACTTAGATTATTTTAGTTAAATGGTCAGTGTGTATTATTACACTCATTTGAGATTAGAAGGGCTGCAAGGGAATTCTTTACTTCCTTAAAAACAACATTTGGGTGGAGAAGAGAAACAACAACATTCACAACATCAGTGTGATCTGTAAAAAACATGAAACTTCCCACAATGATTTGCAGCTTTGGTAAATTCCCCTGCCGCCATCTGCTTTTCCTCTCAGGGGAAATTCATCTTAAACCAGAAATTATGTAAATCTTTTCATGCGTACCAAAGTCAAATAGAACAAAACTAATCTGTTTCTTTAAATTACAAAGCAGTTTTTAATCAGCAGGGGATTTGGGGGGCCTCAGGCAAAGGACACCTGCATCAGAGACATTTCCTCTCTACAATTTACTCAGCTATAGCAGACAGCTTGTTGCAGGGGGGTGTCCCACATGGTGTCTCATGTACAAAGCTGATAATAGAATTGAAGGAGATTCTCAAATCGCGTAATCAGGGGGACTCTCAAGTCGGAGGGAAGCCCCCTAACTTGTGGCCATGCCCCTGTCTATATATTGTCTCAGTGTAGAGAAAATCAATATATATCCCCAACCTGCAACACATGCTAGAGTAATATGAGTTTTTTAATGCTTTACTCTGTATGGAAGTCAAACATTTAGGCCCTGTGTTAACATGCGCTCCAGGAGATTAGTTACCGTCCTCCCTTGTCACACACACCCTGACGCTCACTTACTTCCAACATATCATGCAGGCCAGCAGGAAGAGGATGAGCCACAAAGGAGGAAGATAAGGAGGAGGAAAGAGAAAAGAAAGAAGAGTCGAATTAGGATGAAGATATGCAGCATTAACCCGACAAACCTGTCCACACAGAGTCTCACTTGTGAGTCCGAGGAGAGAGGAGAGCGCTGAATGAGTCAATTAAGGTAAAAGAACATCTGAACTTAGACGTCTATCTGGATAAAGTTTTTCTTGTTTTGTTTTTTTAAAGGCGCTACTGTTGATTCTAACTAAAGAAGCTGTTAGTGGACAAAGACTGAACTTCTCACAGGAAACTGGAGACGGCTGTAAGAGTTTGGTAGGAAAAGGGCCAAAGTTGGGCTTTCTGGTGGCCTGCTTCTCAGCCTGGGACTCAGGTACGTGCTGCTGTGCTTTCCAAAGGTTAACGGTGGCCATAAGTATGCGGACACCCTAAAAATGACACTTGAATAGGATTGTTGAAAATCTCATTCGAGCCTCCTCTGTTCTGGATTCAGGAGTTCAACAGGATTTCAGAGACGGAGACAGAGATTTGATCCCATTCAGCTACAAAAGCTCTGGTGAAGAATGAGCACTGATATCGGGGCGTTAACCAAAAGTGAAAGAAGTACTCAGATACGTAAAAGTACCTGTACAACAACGTACAAATATTTCCTTACAAACAAAAGTCCTGTATTAAAAAAAGGAAAAGTGCTCATCCTTCAAAAACGTTTCCATCAACTTTACATATATTTCTATCCATGTAGTGTAAATCAAAAATAGCCCCTCTGCCCTGCTGACCGTGGATTATGTCATCAATCAGCTTTAATTACCTCACACTTTTGTGATTATGCAAGCGTGAGCCCCTCAAACGCTCCATAATCACAATGACACCATTGAAAAACTTCACTCTTTCAACCCTGCAACGATTTCTCGCCCAAATCATCCACATCACACACACACACACACACACACACACACACACACACACACACACACACACACACACACACACACACACACGCACAGCTCCCACTACAGGCATATCAGGTGGATGATAATACAGTAGATGGGAGTAAGTGAGTGTGAGAAGAAATATAAACATATTTCTTTGGACCAACCTCTCCAGTAGGATGTATTCCATCTCCATGGCAACACGAACACTTTACTGTACCGCGAGCCACATCCAAAAGGTGAATCAAAACTTTTTCTCTGGCCAAACAAAAGAGCGCTCAATGTTTTTCTGATCTCCCTCTCTCTCTCTCTCTCCCTCTCTCTCTCTCTCTCCCTTTCTTTCTTTCTACTTTCCTCTTTCTCTCTCCTTCCATCTCTCTCTCTCTCTCTCTCTCTCTCTCTCTCTCTCTCTCTCTCTCTCTCTCTCTCTCTCCCCTCTGTGTACACAGGAATGCTTTGTTTGAAGCCAAGATAAAAGAAACAAAAGACACCATTGACAAAAACGACTCTGTGCCCATCCGTGTGTGTGTGTGTGTGTGTGTGTGTGTGTGTGTGTGTGTGTGTGTGTGTGTGTGTGTGTGTGTGTGTGTGTGTGTGTGTGTGTGTGTGTGTGTCTGTGTGTGTGTGTGTGTGATTATGTGTGATTATGTGTGAATAGTATTGCAATTACATGTGTATTTCCATGGTGTGTGTGTGTGAGAGAGAGAGAAGTGTACATGGAGGTGTACATGTGTGATTTTGTTTGCATGTATGTGAGTTTGTGTGCAATAACGTGTGTGTGTGTGTGTGTGTGTGTGTGTGTGTGGGTGTGTGGGTGGGTAGGTGTGTGTGTGGGTGGGTGAGAGACAGAGAGAGAGAGATGAGTGAAAGGGAGAACGAGAGAACGGAAGAGAGGAAGGGAGAGAGAAAGAGATCTGTGACAAAGGCCCTCGTTAGTATTCTGGAGTGAGGGGTAATCCCCCTCCGTCTCCCCCTCATACACACATGCGCACACACACAAACACACACCACACACACACACACACACGCACACACTTTTTCTTTCTCCCCATCTGTTTGTTTCATTCTTACCTTCCTCAATTTCTCATTCTCTTTCTTTCCTTCTTTTACTGCAAATCTATAATTCATCATTCATCATCAGTCATCCTGGTGAGATGAGATTAATTTATTTAAAAAAAAACTATTCCCTGTTTTTGTTCACTTAATGTATAATTATTTATAGAACAGAAAATAACTCCTCCATCTCCTTGTTTCATTTTATTTCACCCGGTGCTTTTCTGATTCTCAGTGTTTCAGACTGTTACACCCACGACAACACAATTATTGGATTTGCCAAAAACTGTTCAATGTAGGAAACTAAAGTGAGTTAGAAAAGTAAGTAAGTTAGAGAAATACAAAACTCTTAGGAAAGCGTAAATATTGTCTGGATGCAGTAATTGATTTATTTTGAAGACTAGAATACACAGAATATTAACAATTATTAGAGATAAATACACAGTAAAGTCTAATGATCAATAATTTTAGAGTTTATATGTTTTTTTTATTTTTTATTATTCATAGCATGTATAAAGAAATCATGTTGGCTTGTGTGACAGATCGTATTTTTATAAAATTTTCTGACCAGATGTGAACGTCGACCAGATGTTTTCGTTTTTCATAACCCCAGCTCCAGCTTCAGCACATCTCTGAATGGCCAGATGTTTTCACATGTGGAGGTGAAAACCTGTCTCTGCATGAAATAACCACTGAGGATTATCTAGAGGACGGTTTTAAAACCAGGTAAATATGACCTTTGAACTACCTAATTGTTTTATGTAGTTTGTATTGGTTTGGTCCCACTTACTGACATTTATGTTATCATAATTTTTTTAACAATTTGTATGCATTTACAACTGTAATGATTCTAATTACCAGTTTAATTCATGCAAATATATAAACAGTTTACAATAAATTAAACGTAATTCTACAAATTACGAATCTGTACAACAATATGCACATTTCTCACCAGAATAGATAATTAGACACGTTTGAGCAAATGAGAAACTTACCTGTCAGAGAGTCTTCATTCATTCATTTAGGAAACAAATCAATTATGTTGCATTCAAGACATTTGATTTATTCACCAATCTTAGTCATTTGCCCTGCGCTCTGCTGTGAGATGGAGTTCTTACCTTGCAGGAGGGTTTGCGACCTAACTGACCGGTGCAGAGAAGAGTTAGGAGCCCGGAGCCTCAGCCTCTCGTCCACATGTCTGCTTTGTTGTCACAGGACACAACTGGGCCTGAAACTGTGCGGGAACAATGGCTTCAGCAGCCTGCATCCCCGGACATTGATACACCATTAAGGAGAATTATTGGTGCGGGTCACTTGCTTACCGGGCTCCTGTTTCTGACCCGAAGCCCGGACTCACTGCTCGCAAATTCTCCCCTTGGAGACAGGACTTGGCTTTATAAGAGGCATCCCTCTCTCACTTTTACTCTTTCCCCCTCTTTCCCCCTCTCTTTCCCCCTCTCTCTCTCTCTCTCTCTCTCTCTCTCTCTCTCTCTCTCTCTCTCTCTCTCTCTCTCTCTCTCTCTCTCTCTCTCTCTCTCTTTCTCTCTCTCTCTCTCTCACTCCTGAATTCCTGTTGTGTCCCGCTCACGTCTGGGTAATTGCTGTAATAACTGATCGCCACTCCCTCCAGTCTCAGTTCACTTTCAGGATAATAAAAGTGATCACAAAGGCATCATAATGGAGCCTCTGCAGAAATTTGGCCTCAAAGAGCCGGGGGGTTCAATATTTTACATTTTCTTTTTCAAACATGTTTTGCTGCATTTGTTGTTGCATCACTCCTTCGCTGAGTCCAAAGGAAGCAACACACACCCACGCACACACGCACACACGCACATGTTTGGGGGCCTCACATGCACATTGTCCACAAACTGCCGCAACAAACTACCCCCTGCAGCACACACAAACACACAAACACTCTTTTAGGGGGCACCACAGAGCCCTCTATTCATTGCGCCTGTGCCCGGCCTTTGCTGTGTCCAAGCGCGTCTGTACGGAGCGTCCTGTGAAGCTCAAACACATGAAGAGGGACATCCGTGAGGTGAATACCGCCCCTCATTCTGCCTCAGGAGAGGGTGACAAAGCATTATTTAACTGAAAGAGGAAGAGGTGGATGGAGTTGATGAGGGCCACTGGTCAAACGTGCTAAAGAGTCCCTGTGAGTGATCCCGCTACAAAGTTCAGAAAGTGGTTTTTTTATATATATTTTGGGGTATTTTTTGCACTGGTCATGTACCTACAGGGATGGATATTAGAAAACATGAAGGGTGCATTATATCTTGTGTTTCACTTTCTTCCATTTATCCAGGGAACTCCATCCTCAGAACTGGAAGGGAATAGAGCTGTGAAGATGGTCGTCGATATGGACGAGCCATGCATCAGGGGCCCCAGCAAAGTCAAGCCGACCAATTAGCGAAGAGAGAGCGGCCGACACTGTGCATCGCCTCATGATGAGGAAGGGTCTACAGCTGATCGTCATGCAATCTGAACCTGCATGAGAGGAACCGCGTTGCATTGTGGGAAGAAACAATCTGCATCTTTCCCCCTTAAAGAAGAGAAGAAGCAGAAACATCAGCATGATTATAGGTTATCAGGGTAATGCATTAAAGATCAGGAGAAATGAGACAAAATCTGCAAACACGATTGATGCTCTGTGCTCAGAAGGAGTTGCACCGCGACTTATTGATTCAAACTGTCTGAGTTCCTTATTGAGAGCTGAGTAGGGACGGTGGAGCCAGACGACTGTCAGCCAACACAAGTCGGTCATTTAGCCGAGCCAGATCTCCTCCTCTGTCAGTTTACTTCACAGTGTTCGATTATGTACAGCTCAGCCCAATACACACAAGGGCGCTCATTTAGGACGACAGGGTGGCCATTTGTTGTCATGGCACCGAAACTGTGGAAGTAAGACTTTTACCTCAGTTTTATGGTTTTATGTCACCTGGAAGATGCATTGTTTCATCTAATCTACCCGCATTTCACTGTATAAACCTCCCACTGTAACGTGCTCTGTTAAAGCAAAACTATGTCAAGTAAAGCGCTAAAAATATACTGAACTAAACTCCTCCAAGGCCCAACAGTCTCTTTATGAAGCCATATTTCAGTCGACTAGATCCAGATTTTTATTTGGCACATACTCAGTAACTAAATTAATGAAAATGTCAAAAAAACTTCCCGAAAGTCCTTTGTTGCACAGCTTTGTCCAGATCCATGACTCATCGGAATGGGTTCTTTCTTGGCCCTTGTCCCATCCTTACGCCAAGTTTTGCGTAAAAAATCCATTTGCGTAATCCTGATGACGAACACACAAATAAAAACAGACAGGGCTGAAAGCATAAGCTCAAGTTCTATAATAAGCTTTATTTCTCATATGTAAGTTAACACAAGGTCAACAGTAGAATAGAACATATTCATATACAGTACATACATATGCACGTATTAACATATATGTATATACACGTACTAGCAGCCTTCTTGCTCTGAATACTACTAGACTACAACTGATTTTAATTTGCCTCAGCACATCTGTCACTCAACACAAACTCCCGTTTATTTCTTGCACATCACAGTTACACTGACTTTACGAGGAATCCGGGTCAAACCGTGGGTAACGAGACGAGAACAATCGGCCGCGTGTCTTCCCATCACTGTGGATCGTTTGCTGGAACTGACCCTGATAACACTTACAGTAAGCGCTAACTATGTTGAGTAACAGGTAGTTAGTTACAGATGGGTAACAAATATGTCCGAGATTCTCTCTCTCTCTCTCCCAGAGTCTGGTCACCGGTTTGGTGTTTCTGACGTTGCTGTTGCTGTCGAACACTCGTCTCCTGCGCAGGTGTTCAGTTGGGTTGAGATGTGGAGACCGTGCAGGGACTTAGGGACGAGTGGATGAGGCCTTGTTGTGTTGAGGTGGTCAAGGTCAACGCTGTTTCCTGAAGAGCCTCCATCCAAATATTTCAATACGGGAGACAAGCAAGGCCCCATCTCAATACTACTTATTTCTTATGTTTGCACTCGTTTATTTAAGTTTATAAAGTAGTTGTTACGTGGTGGAGATTAACTATGTTCTGAACACACACAATTTTAAGGAAAGGAAAGGAAAGTTTGCAATGTGTGTATGTGGGTCAACGCTGGTTTTGGTGTGTTCTCATGCCCTAATAAGGACGATGGCCCTTCTTTCTAAACCTCAACATGTTCCACTGAGTGTGTGTGTATGTGCGATATATATGATATCTCACCTCACATGAGATCAGGATGTGGTGGTTGTGTGTGTGTGTGTGTGTGTGTGTGTGTGTGTGTGTGTGTGTGTGTGTGTGTGTGTGTGTGTGTGTGTGTGTGTGTGTGTGTCGGGGTCAGTCAGTGCTTTTGGCTCATTGTAGCGCTGGTGTTGGTGGTCTTACCTCCGTTTCATTCATCCTTAGAAACTCTCCTTTCTCTCCCTTTCCAGCCTTTTAGTTTGCCCTCCATCCCGTCTCCTGCATATTTATTTGCTGTTTTGCTCGCTGCACTTCCTGCCCTGGTCTTGGTCCCTCAGTGGCGATAACAACTGACACAAACACAAACACACACACACACACACATACAGGGTCACAGAGAGTTTAGAAGTCTGCTGTCATTTCAGATCCATCACAAATTCGTGAAGTTGGTATTTGTTCTGGAATCTATCTGTGTTTCCGTTTATTCATTCATTGTGTTAATCGTATTCATCCGCCTTTCAGTGGCTGCGCTGCTACAGCTCAACAGATGAGCCACAATCATTTGTAAAACATCAATAAACGAATAATAGCCCATGAATTAATACTTTAAGAAATGATTTCCGTTCTACTTCTTTGCAGATGATCACCAAGTATCTGATCAAATAAATGTGACGCATTTTACCTCCTTCTTCCTCTCCTGGATTTCTTATAAATATAAATAATAAAGGAGGAAAGTCTCTACTTCAAAGCTCAGGACAAGTTTTGTTGATGCAGGATTCACTTGTGCAAGTTAGAACCTCGGCCAGCAAGGGGCAGCAGATGATCACTTCTTATTTGCAGGAGGATGTAGCAAAGGTGTGTGTGTGTGTGTGTGTGTGTGTGTGTGTGTGTGTGTGTGTGTGTGTGTGTGTGTGTGTGTGTGTGTGTGTGTGTGTGAGTGTGTGAGTGTGTGTGTGTGTGTGTACTAAAACTTCCCAGAAATCCTCCTTGAAAGAGCCTCCGTCCGTTCACCTGATAAACAGATGAGCAAATTATGGGCTCAGATCAGAAGAGATAACAACACATGACTGCATGAAATCAAATGCACATGAAGACGTGACTGAGAGCAGCTCTGGCAGCTCGGTGCTGACACAACGTGACACCATCACTCGCTGGTCACACGGTTTACTGAGAAACCACGAAGGCCACAGAAAGGAAAACACTGGAATGGTTCTGTTTTACAGGCGTCATTGCTGATATATCAACCCCATTAACAACTGACCAGTTCAAACCAGACACAGACTGAAGACACCCGGAAGCAGCGATGTAACATCAGGGAGTCATGACTGGTGATGCAATGACCTGAAGGGTGATCCGTTAATTCAAAATCAACACCCAAAAATAATAATACTGAACTAAATGATCAGATTCAGCAGAAAGAAAGCTACGTCATAATTTCACACCTCGAACCGTCAGGGATGGATCTTATTCTTCACAGCAGCATCACTACTGGAGAACGACCTGCAGCACATCTGGACACACTGGGTCCCTAGAGAGACGGATAATTATAACTATTTGTATTTTCAAACATTACACACTGTGAACTTGTTTTTTGTACAGTATGTATTTCTGAGAAAAACTGGAAAGGATTGTATTAATAAACGTTTCCGACTCAAATTTCTTGAACGTCATATACTGACTAATTTAGAATGAATAACCTGACGAGTGGAGATTACAACCAGCAGGTGGCAGTGAATGAAAGGGTTTTCATTCTCTGGGAACGGTGGCATCAACTTTCATTAAAAGTAGATCCAATAATTGACAGGATGTGGATTCAATGTGGATCTGAGATAAAATAACAGACTAACCAATCACTCCATGAAGCCATGAGATTTAAAAACCAATGCATATTATAGGTTTAAAGACGACTTAGTTTGTTTCCTCGACAATAAGATGAAGTTACTGTTACTTACACTAGTTCCCATGTAATGAATACTCACAACAACACAATGAAACAGATCCAGAGCAGAAGGTGAGGAAAAAGTTTTGAGGCTTTAGAAAGTATAATATTGTGAGGCAGTGACATTATGTAATATCTCCAGAGTCATTGTGTAGCTTGATACTGACGAAGGAGGAACTTAAGATACTCTTTATATTTAGTTTTTAATATTTAGTCTTTAGTTGCCACATGTCAACTTTTTTACAGTATTTTGTATATTTCAGATATTTTATTCTGTGTATTCTTAAGCATTGTCTTGTATTGTATGAAAGATACATTTCCATTAGTACCTGCATTAGACAATAAAGTTTTGAATCTTGATAAATGAACAATAACCCTACAGAAGATGTATGTATGTAAATATAAATCAATCAATCACATTTTATTTGTATAGCCCATATTCACCAATCATACTTTGTCTCAGAGGGTTTAACAAGGTGCGACATCGTCTGTCCTTCAACAAGAGTAAAGAAGAACTACCTAAAGAATCTGTATAAAACAGGGGAGAAGGAAGTGTAGAGCTCGTGTGAGGGATCCTCTCCCAGGACGGACACAAGTCAGACAGATGCTGTGAAACCTAACTAGTGTCTGCTCCCGGTTTGCAAAGTAAACATTCCTGCTTCAGTTTAACAGCCCTGAGAACTGTCAGACTACAAATCAGCTGTTACATAAACCCTGAGTAACCAGAACAGTGGCCGCTCTGTGCTGCCTCCACAGCAGGTATGAGGCACACACACACACACACACACACACACACACACACACACACACACACACACACACACACACACACACACACACACACACACACACACACACACACACACACACACACAGAGAGAGAGAGAGAGAGAGAGAGAGAGAGAGAGAGAGAGAGAGAGAAACATAGCATACATGAATACACACAAGTATGCATGCATGCCTGTACACAGACACACAGAAGTAATACACATACACATTAAAGCCTTTCGTGCACATTTCTCTTTGCTTCTCTTTTTTTTTTATTATCACATCTTGCCAATCATCCCAGTCAATCATCCCAGTAAAGTTAATTGTTGATTCCAGGATAAAAATGATTCCTTGAGATATTAATTAACTTTTTGACTTCAAAGCTCCAACGGCCAGAGCTCCATGAATTAAACTGTGAACACCCCGACCAGATGTTTATAACTACGTACATGTTAGTGGGAGATTTAAAAATAATTAAATTAAATTATAAATGAATTTAATGCATTTTCTGAGAGCAGAACCTCCCTCAGTTCAGTCTGTCTCTCTCTCGCTCTCCTCTAGTTCCACCCTTCAGTCCAAAATGTCAACACACACATTTCATGAGCCCTTGAAACCTTGTAGTGAAGTCCTGCCCTCTCCTGCCACCCCCCCCCCCCCCCCCCCCCCTCCCCCCTCAGACCAGAGAGGAACAGATTCAGCGAAAACCTAAACAATCAGCAGTTGAATGTGGAAGTTCATTCTTGGAAATGCAGTAAGCGTCAGAGGATCTGAAACGTATTCGCCAAACCATGGTAGTGAAGTGTTTATTTTGTTTTAAATTTGTATTATGGGGGATTTCTGGTATGCTGCCACACACACACACACACACACACACACACACACACACACACACACGCCTGCAAATATTGTCTGTGTGCAGATAATTAAAAACCAGGTGTCTAGATCTACATCTGGTTTCTATCTACTGTCGTGTTCTTTTATCCCGAGGTATGAGAAGAGTCGGTCTTGGTTTGGTTAAAAAAGTATTTATTTAGAAGCAATGAAAAGCTACAACATAGCTATGGGCACTGAACGTACAGCCCCGTACAGCACGGGGTAGTCTAGAGTCGCCCCGAACGGACGGCGGGTGCAATATTTATAATAGTAGGTAGAACTTCATTGGTCAATAATGAGGGGGAGTCACTGTGGCTAGTGCACAGGCATGGTCCCAGCCCCTTGGCACTGGAATCCGCCAATGATGAGGAGCCGCTCCCAGTTTCGCCCCTCCTCTGACCGTTGCTGGGCAAATCTTCACATTTCTAACAGTTTGGTTTGGTGTTTTAAAACACGGCTTGTGAGTCTTCAGTATGGCATGCACATTTTCTAGACAAAACAACGCCTTTCCTATCTGTCCTTCAGACCCTAGTGGCAGCTGCTTGAATTCTTTCTAAGGGTAGGTCACAGTTTCTTAAGAAAACAGTGCATTCATGTATGTGTGATGTTTGAATAAAGCTAATGGAGTTTAGGCTGTAATATAGTAAGTTAGGTATGAGAACAAGTTAAAGTACAGTGTATTGTATGCCACAGATGTACAGTCTCCACAACAGGCTTTATCAGACAGGTGCGAGACTGAACTGCGATGTGACGCACACACACACACATACACTAACCAACTTCAAGATTAAAACCAGCCAGCAACGGCTACTAAAAGTCACTATGTGAAGGCCACACATTCTCCCACATATTCAGCCCAAACTGCCCCTGCCCCCCCCCCCCCCCCCACCCCTGTCTAACCTACTGCATTTGTTTAGAGTTCAGTTTCATTGCCATCTTCACAGACACACACACAAGGAAAAACATAGATTTTAGTCTTAACAATACAACCTTAAATTATGTTGCTGTTTTCCTGTTGCATGTGTGTGTGTGTGTGTGTGTGTGTGTGTGTGTGTGTGTGTGTGTGTGTGTGTGTGTGTGTGTGTGTATTGGGGGGTTTCCACTCAAATGTTTAATGAATCTTAATCAATCGTGACAGTTTTCATATTGAGTTGATTATTATTTTGGAAAAAGTGCAAACTCAGTGAACGAAACAGATGTTTGTTTGTTTGATTTGAACTGATTTAGTTTCATTGTTCTCGTGCAGGATTATTGCATCAGAACCAAACTCGACACGTCCACGTTGTGTGCGCTTCTATATCTGTGCGTTCAGGTACTGTCGGACATTTCCTACAGCTAATACTCATTAATGGTCAAAGACTAAATAAGGAAAATAAATAAAAACTAAACTAAAGTACTACTTTAAAGATTATAGTAGGACATAATAGCACAAGAATGCAGCTTAAATGCATACTTAAACAGTATAAAAGTATTTTCTATTTCTTAATAATAATACAGGACGGAGAATAAAACTATAGAGAATTAAATCTATCTACAGTAAAAATAAATGTATATTTATGAAGAAGATTATAAGATAAGATAATCCTTTATAAGTCCCACAAATATGTGCTGTGTTGCAGCAGCAAAGAGGACAGTAAAAAATACCCATCAAGTATAAATATAAATGGAAAAGTACAAATATATACAGTGTAAACAGAATATACACCGTTAGCCATTGCATTACACAGAAATGAATATTGCAGTGATGTGAAATAAGAATATAAAGTGTCGCCTATTCGTAGTTATTCAGGATCAGCGCCTAATAGAAATAACAATGGAAAGAATAGAGAGAATAAATGAAGTAAGTTACACAAGACAGGAAACGAAGTTGCATTCCAAGTAATACTCGTTTTATTCTATCATTTTCCTAGTAGATGTCCTCTATGTGGAAATTTAAAAAAACGCATCCTGAGTTATGAAAAACTCCCTCATTTCCACATCAATTCCACTTATTTATGAGGAAGCTCGTGAACGCATCATAGTTCGCTGAAACCACGAGCGTGTCGGAAACGCACGAGCCACGCCTGCGCCGCTGCCAATGGGCGCCGTGACGCCCCGGAGGTGGTCATTGGCGCGTGGGGGGATATATGGATCGCAAACCGGGCACCAGTTCCATCATTAGACCCGGGTAAAGAGTCAGTTTAACACGGATCAACCGGCGCACTCCATCAGCATCACGCTTCCATCTTCCTCATGTCCGAGTCTGTCTGCGGGTGAGTTAGAATTTGATTTACTATAATAACTTTACTTAAAAGAAAAGGTGTCTGGTCCTGTTGCATTTAATCATTTAATCACATTTCTACATTTGCTACGTGTGCGTCCCGGATTCCTCAGCAGGTCCCTTTTGGCGCGTTTCGAACCGGAAACATCACGTGTACTCGGTTCTCTCTGGTGAACCCTGTGTTGTAAATGTCTCCTTCACGTCACGTCACATTATTAAACTGTTCACTGAAAGAAGCGCGCTCCCGCCTCGTCACGATGGCGCGGAAGAGGAACAGTTTAATCGTAACGTTAACGGTAATAAAAGAGCGCGCAGCACCGAACCCCGGGTCCCTCCCCTAGTGGGCACCAAACGCGCCCCAGCATCATTTCTCCTCTCCAGCCCCCACCCCCAACCACACACACAGACACACACACACACACACACAGCTCTGCAGACCCTGAGTCATCACCACGTTAGTCTGAGGGGTCGGTTACTTACTAGTTTATTACTTTGATCTTTATAAAGGAGGAGGACAGAAAGAAGTCAGACACCAGATCAGGATGCTCCTTAATCCAGTTTCTTCAGTTTGGTTCTTAATGTTCACTTCATGTTCTTCTGCACTTAGTTAAAAATTACACACACACACACACACACACACACACACACACACACACACACACAATGTGTGAGTGTGAGTCTGTGAGTGTGTGTGTTTGAGAAAATACTTATCATGAAGGTGTGTTGCGGTTCCCTGCTTGATGTGAACGTTACGCACTGCACTACAATAGAACCAGTCGTAGCTCAACACCAGTAAAGATTACTCAATACCAGTAAAGATTTTCATTCCAGTTCAGTATTAACTGGACAGGATATGCCCGCCTCCTGAATTCCACCTGTTGAATCACATATTCCTCCTTGTCACGTGCTGGTTATTAACCTGTGGATGCAGAGAGGTCAAATGAGGACATCATTTTTTTACACTTCATCTTAAACAGAGCTTTTTGTCTCTTAAAATGACTTTTATCCTGGTGTGTAATATAATATATGATATAATATAATCCAGGAATTAAATATGACTTCATGAGTTCATCCCACTGACCTTTGTTTTCCTGCCTGTCTCAGGGACAGCTATGAGGAGTGCAGGGCCACAGCGGATTGGCTCATGTCCAAGACACAAGTGCGGCCGACCGTGGGAATCGTGTGCGGCTCAGGGATGGGGGGGCTGGCCAAGTTGCTGAAGGACCCGCAGGTCTTCAAGTACAGCGACATTCCCAACTTCCCACAGAGCACAGGTAAACAACACCCTGTCTGGGAAAACACAGCTGTTAATCTGTGTGTGTGTGTGTTGTCTAACAGTGTGAGTGTGTGTGTGTGTGTGTTGCAGTGCATGGTCATGCTGGACAGCTGGTGTTTGGAACACTGAAAGGGAAACCATGTGTTTGCATGCAGGGCAGATTCCACCTGTACGAGGGCTACCCCATCCAGAAGGTGAGTTTAAAATCTGCACCGGTCGATAAAGTCCAAACCTGGTGTGTCGACTACACAACTACACAACACGTGTCCTCGAGTCTGCACCAAATCTGTCCTGTGTGTGTGAACGGGGCAACATGATGTGTAGGGAAGATGGAGTTGAACAAGACGATGCACTCATAAGAGCAGGTCTCAGATGACTTGTTAGCAGCGTGTGATGAAAGCAAACACATACAGACAAGTCTATGAAGACGTTTTCGGGCATGTCTGAACAACGAGCAGCTGATGAACTGTCCCTGCTGCTGAAAACATCTCAAACTGACTTTTCAAAAACTCAGACGCAGACGTTTGTCTTTCAGGTTTGCGAAGCATTGTGCACAAACTTCCTCGTGCACAGTTATCAGTCGGGAGACTACTTTGTTTCTCCGTTGTTCCCATGAGAAGTGAAACCAGAGCTCTGTGGAGAAACAGATTTCCAAACGTTATCTGCAGAGACACAGCTGCTCAGAGGTTCTCATGGAAGTCTCAGAGTTTTCTGGCAGATTCCCCCGAAAACACAAACTTTCTCAAAACCTGAACAAATAAAAATCGATCTGCTCGGCGAGAAGCAAGTGAGAGGTTGTTCATGTGTTTGTGTGTCTATGTTGATCATGACTCAGTTATCAGAGTCTGAAATATCAGCAGCTTGTTTTCATTTCATTCCTGTTCAGTGAAAAAGAACTGAAAACAGCCTGAGGCTGTAAACACGGAAATGATCTTCCTGCCTCAAATGTTCTCGTGTCAGTGGAAGTATTTAGTTTGGTACGATTAAAAAACAGAAATGTTCCCTCCAGAAATGTTTTGTCCATTTTGGCTCTGTTTTAAAGTGGTGGTGTGTTCCCCTGGATCGCGAGACTTTCAGCATTAAAATACAGTGAAGTTCGATACCACTGATTTCCTCTCCAATCCGTAAAACCAAGGGTGTTATCGCCGATACCAAAACAAAAGCTAACGTTACACACTCGCTAACTAACCCCAGAACCTCTTTCCTCCTCTTCCTCTTTATTCAGCCGCTTGCATTACACACCAGGTAATATCTCTTCCTCATTGCGTAGTGACTCTCCACCACAAAAATACAAATTTACCCCAAATTAATGAAGAGTTCAAATGTTGATCGTAGAACAGAAATGTTTGAGATCTGAAGTATCGATATTTGACCATCGATCCACACCCCAATACTAAGATGCTACATTGACATCTACCTGCCGCTCTCCAGATCACTCTGCCCACGCGCGTGTTCAAGCTGATGGGCGTGCAGACGATGATCCTGACCAACGCGGCCGGAGGCCTCAACCAGGACTACAAGGTGGGAGACATCATGATCCTCAAGGACCACATCAACCTGCCGGGATTCGCCGGAGTCAACCCTCTGGCCGGACCCAACGACGACAGGTGGGCGGAGGGATAAACGCAGGGGGGGGAGGGTTTTATGACGGCACATAATCTTTAAAGCTGCTTGTGGCTGATGTTTGACGGTTAAATGATCAGAGAAACGAGTATGTTCTGTATAATTTGGCTTTGGACCAAACTTCTCACTGAAACAGAGACTCCTCAGTGTTTCAGGACGCCAAAGAAAACATCATTTTCTTATGATTAATAAATTCTGCCTGAAGGTTTCATCTGCTCAAGAAAAGAAAAAAAACACTCTCATTTGAATTTCCCCTCTGGAGATAAAACCAAGTCTTATTTTTCTTACAATTTCAAGCAAACAATGGCTTCACTGTGCAAAGCCCCCCCCCCCTTCATCTGGTGAAATATGTGCCTTTTTGAAGGCTCCTACTCTGAACTGACGCATCTGATGCTGGCGTCAACAAGAGTGTCTGTTGTTCACAGAGGCGGCGGCACAGAGACACTTTGACACACTGACAAGAATCCTCAGAGAATCAGAACAGAACTGATTCATTTCTACAGACAAATCTACCTGAGGCTGCAGAGTAAATTTACTACAGACTGTTTGTGAAGATGGATGCGTGGCAGCTCCCCTGAAGTTAAACCAAACCGACAGCGTGAGGAAGTGGAGACCAACTTTAATGACATTCTGTGGAATTTACAGCGTGAAGGATGAAGAGCAGACGGTGATTCACACACATCAGGGGTATGACAGAGCTCCTCGTACTCAGTGGTCATGAGTGCTGTCGTCTGCCCTGCGTCAAAACACGCTCCCCCTCTTCATGTGTAGTGTTGTGAAATTTGTCTTTTCACCCAACTTGTGTCATACTTTCCGTACCACTGCTGTGTAGATGATGACAGTTGTACTTCAACAACCATCTTCCTCCCCGCAGGTTTGGCGTTCGCTTCCCCTGCATGTCTGACGCCTACGACCGCGAGCTGCGGCAGCTGGCACACGATGTGGCAGCGGAGCTGGGTTACAACGACTTCCTGAAGGAGGGAGTGTACTGCGGCCTCGGAGGCCCATCCTTCGAGACCATCGCCGAGTGCCGCATGCTGCTCACTCTGGGCGCCGACGCTGTGGGTGAGTCGGTAAATCTCTCAGACAAACACAGATGAATGCTCAGTGACATCAATCATTCTCAGGCCTCTTAACACTGATCTTTCCCCTTAAACTAACCCTTTAACCTTAAGTAGCCCTTTAAGCCAACAATAAAAAAATCCTCCTCATTCAGTACAGTTATAGGTCATGGAGTAATAACACAAGCTCACGTGCACACAAACGCACACAAATGACTAAAACAGAAGGAAGCGAGTCACAGGACGTGTCATTCAAAAAGAATGTGGACGAAGACCCACCCCCCCACCCGGCCTCTGTGTGGGTTGGGTCCAGACAAGAAGAGAGATGATTGGTTAGAGTATCAGGCTAAGCCAATCAGAAGTAAGGGTTTGGTCCTTGCCCTCCTAAATATCCTAATACTTTACATTTAACAAAGTCTTTTCACAAACTCATTCACAAAGTATTAATAGTATTTAAAGTAATAGTAATATTACTTTATCACTAGTAAGCTCACTTCTTACACCCTAGTGTCAGATTATAAAGCTACTACCATAGTTAATGAGTAAATAACGAGGTCATGTGTCATTTGTACCAATTTATGTAATTTTATATTTTACTGCTAATATGTCTGTGTATTGTGACACAGTAGAAAGTCCCGACAGTCAGTTATCCAGTGATCTATTATAATAAAGAGATGAAATGGGATGGGAAACACTTGTTTTTGGCAAATCCAGGTAATTCATACGTCATTGCACTGATTCAATAATGATTTCATGCTATTCCTGCCATGGTTTATGATACTTTGATTCCTATAATGTCCTTAAACACTCTCTCCGTCTTCTCTCTGCAGGGATGAGCACCGTTCACGAGGTCATCGCCGCCCGCCACGCCGGGATACGCTGCTTCGCCCTGTCGCTGATCAGTAACCGGTCGGTGATGGACTACGACAGCCAGAAGAGGACCAACCACGAAGAGGTGCTGGAGACGGGCAGGCAGAGGGCCGAGCACCTGGAGAAGCTGGTGACCACCATCGTGGCTCGGCTGGAGCAGCACAACAACAACAGCTGCTGAGCCTGCGACTGGCACCACGGTGCCTGGTCCCAGATCAGCTCGCCTGCTTCATCTTACCATCTTTGTTAGAACGCTGCAAAATCTCTGCTTCAAACCTGCCGAGCTTCATTAACGACTTTATTAGCAAAACCTACTTTTAGAACAGTTTCCACTCACTGCATCAGGTCTTAAGATCATGAACCCTGCTCCTCTTTTTTAAATACATTCCTCCATTTGTTATTCATTGATCATTTTTAGGTGTTTCGGGTCTTTTGCAGACAGATCCTAACTTAGTCCTTCTGAGACATAGTAGTGCACTGTGTTCAGTCAATCGTAGTGTTTCAATGAAACATGGGATTTCTAACTTTACAATGTCAAATATGTATTGGTTCAGGTCCTTTACATTCCCTGGCATGTTAATAACCACCATCGAGAAAACTGTAATATTCCAATTCGGATTTAAACAAACCAACTCATCGCTGCATTGCTTCATCATTCCTTCTACTGTAAAGAAGATGTAAAGTTTTATAAGATATTTAAACAAAATGTAGTTAAGTATGTGTTTTTATTTGTTTTGATAATATATCTTGTGTTTGATGGACATTTAGTTGAAGAAAGGGAGGATGTCCTGCACGGTGAAAGTTACCAAAGTGTGTAGATTGGATTCAAACCTGCACTTCTAATCACTGTTAACCAACAGCCTGCTTGTGCTTTCTCTTAGAGGTACTAATTTCTCTTAGAGGTACTAATCTGAAGACTGTAGACACTGGGAATCTACTTTTTCTAAATAAAAAAGACTCAGCAAAGAAAACAGTGTTGTCTTTGTGAGCTACGTTCATAAGGGAAAGGTCATGGTGTGTTTTTAGCTGTGGGATGTACGAGACCCAATTCAGAAGAGGAGAAATCCAGCCTATTTTATAAAGTTAATAGTCCGTTTTTTTGTAATTTGAGTGGTTACATGTCTTTAAATATATTTGTATTTGTTAATCAAATTACCAGAACCTAACTGCCATGCTGCACGGAAGCATTTTCATTTATTATAGGCAGTTTGCAAATTCATCAAGAGGTTTTCATCAGCGTTTGTTGGTTAGCAGAAAAACTAGTGGACGGATTATCATGAAAGTTGAGTGTTGTCTCAAATAAACAGAAACTGAGATGCTGTAGCAGTGAGATTTAACTGGAAGCACCAGACCACAGGCACAGTGTCCTGGGCTGTGTGCTGCAAACTGTATTCATCCAGTGTCATGTTTAATATTCAGTGTCTGAGATGAAGCCATTAAAGCACCACCGGGCGGAGGAATTCAAAACACAGGCGGCTGTTCCTCTGGGAAACAGCTCAGCATCACGATGGTTGACATTTTTACTGTCAGTTTGACCTTCACCATTTCCGCAGCTTTCATTTCTCTCTGCTCTGCTTCTTTCCCCTCACTCTCTCCACTACACTGCCTGCACCCACTTCCTGGTCCTAAATATATCCACGCTGCCACTTGTCCCCTTCCTGGTCCTCTGAAAAAAAAAAACATTTTCCGTGACGCTCGGGGGTTTCTGTGTTTATGACCTTACAAGGTTGTGGGAATTTTTATGAGCCGTGTCTTTTGCCTGCAGCGGATGATCAGGTCCAGGTGTCTGCACAGAATGTACCCGCTCATTCCCTGTGGGGGAGGGAAGCTATAGGTGAGGCAGAGGCACGGTAACGACCGGCTCCTCCTCTGGATGTGCAGGTTAGATTTATGGCTGTACACAAACCCCTCGATGTACTGATGTTATGTTATTTGGATCTGCACCAAATCGCACAGACTCGTGAATATCAGTCCCCTAAATATGTCAGTTTCTTTTTAAATCAAGATCCATGAAAAATTCTCTGTGAAATCAAGAAAATGTTGAAAATGTCCATTTAAAAACTCCATTCTGTCCAGGTTGTACTCCCCCCCCCCCCCAATGTAAACTGGGTTTGGCTTCAGCGCCCAGTCAGTGGAAATCATCAACTTCAACACATTCACTTCCTCCTCTCGCTCCTGTAAACACTGTGTGTTAGTGACAGTCCACAAATCATCACATAACAAGGAAGAGTCTCCTGCAGGACATATTGTTCCAGAGCAGTGTTTACACTGTGCTCTGTCACCTGCGGAGCTGTTTCAATACCAAACTAAACACTAATGTGTTGAGAGCTGAAATATAATTAAAGTACAGGCCAGAGCACAGATACAATTACTGCATTACTTGTACATATATCAACATACTTTTCTTTCCAGATTCATAAGGTCACTGTGACTTTTGACGACTGAAACGTAATCACTTTATCTTGAAGAAATTCCCTCAGGCTCTCTTGAGATGTCACATTCAAGAGGCCTAAAGAAACATGGAATGAAGCCACCGTGACCTTTGGGCACTGAAATCTCATCAATTTATCGGTGAGTCCAGATGAACTGTACCAGATGTAATGAAATTCTCTTCAGGCAGTCCTAATAAGTCACACTCACAGGGATGTGAGGTCACTGTGACCTTGACCTTTGACCCTCAAGCACCAAAATCAAATCAGTTCATCTTTTAGAAGAAATTCCCTCAAGGCGTCGTTGAGATATCGTTCACAGGAATGGGACGTACGGACGTACAGACAACGCAAAAACATACTGTCGCCGGCGCGGAGACAGACAGACAACGTTTTCCTCTCAGAAACGTGTGGATCGTGAGACCACATGAAACCAGACTGAGCTCAGGAGGGTGTAACTTTCTTTACCTTAAAACAGCAGCTTCAAAATGAGTTTGCTGCTTCGTTGAGTGAGAACATGGAGAATGTTTCAATTCCCTGAACGTCTGTTCTGTGTAACTTTGGTGAGTGGGTTCGATCTCCAGTGAGAAGAACTGACTGAAGAGTAAAGCTGAGTTTATCTCCAATATAGCTCACACAGGTGGCTCCTATTAAAGTAAACAGGAAGTGATGGAGTCTGGTCTCCTTCCTGCACTGTCACGACTAAAGATGAGTTACACTGCCCCCTGGTGCCATCTCACCCTCCACTGCCACAAACCTGCAGCCTTCAATGACTCCGCAGTTTGAGCAGTGGATGAACTCATGAGTCAGTTCAAAGTAAATGAATCTAAAACTATTCTGATAAATCGATTAATCGTCATTTAATCAACAAAAGTCCCAAAATCGCACTGGATCCAGCTTCTTGAAATGTAGATTGTAGATTTTTTGTTTCTTCTTTTTCAGTCAAAGGAAATTCAGCTGTTGATTTTAACAATGCTTTTAATATAAATCATAAGAAATAGCAAAGAGAGATTTTGGGGAAACAATAATCAGGCTTTTTTTGTTGTTGTTTTGTTTTTTTACAAAGTTGACCCCGGAACATAAACCTGAGAGCGTTGAAAGCAAAAACCCACGTGTGGCTGTAAAGGGGAAGTTGATGAGCATGAGATGAAATAAATAAAGCTCATTTCTACATCTTTTATGCAGGAAATCTACAGGTTTTATGTTGATGACTTGTTTTTTTTGGATTCACTAGCTTTGGAAGTGTCCTAAGAAAAAAAGCTGACGTGTTTTGGAGGTTGCAATGCAAGTTCACATTTCTGATAATTATAAAAGAAGCATTTAAAAAAAGAAAACATTAAAATCCATCCAGATGGATTTTGCATAGTGACATATGCATTAATATAGAAAGTCAAGGGTACGAATGAGAGTAAGTTTGATTTTGTCTCAAAAGGTCCTCTGTGTCTTTTCACCCCTCAGCTGTACGTGTGAATGATTCTGTGCCGTTTCAGATGGTGCATCAGGATGAAGGTCTTCCCGCACTGCGAGCAGCTGTAGGGCCGCTCGCCGCTGTGAGTGCGCTGGTGGACCCTCAGGCTGCTCTGCTGCGTGAACCTCTTCCCGCACTGCCCGCAACCGAATGGCTTCTCGCCCGTGTGCGTCCGGTGGTGTATGCTGAGGTGGGACGAGCACTGGAAGCTCTTCCCGCACACCGTGCACCAGAACGCCCGCTTCCTCTTGTGGCTCTGCTGGTGCAGCTTGAACTGGTGCAGCCGGCCGAACGTCTTCCCGCACTGCAAGCAGACGTAGCCCCGCGCCGCGGCAGAGAAAGCCTTGTGGGGGTTGTGGTAGCTGCTCGGTGTGAACGTGCTGTGGGAGTGAGTCACGACCGGTCGGTCTCCAGATGTGGCGTCCCTCTCGGCGTGCTCGTCCGGCGGCTTCAGGTGTGCAACGTGCGACGCGTTCCTCTGCGAGTACATTTGCTCCTTCTGCCTGTCCGGCTGTGGGAGCGCGCCCGGAGCTCTGTTCTGAAAACCGGACGACTGCGGGACGTCCTTCTGATACTCGCCGCTGTAGATCCCATTGCACGGCCTCTGAGAGGACGACTGCTGGACACCGGTGGACTTGCTGCTGTTCGAAACCACAGCAGCATCCGAGTGCTCCGGGAACGTGCTGGAATACTCCTCCACCATACTGGAAAAGTCGGGAAACCCAGCGTCAATGTCATTACCTTCGATTATGGACGACCAGAGTTGATTCTCTCGTTCATCGATGGAAAAGTCAGCGGCAAGTTGATTCTGCTTCCCGGCGCCGTGCTGACATCCGTCCTGACTGAATCCCGATCGCTCCTCCTCCTTCTCCGTCTTGACAGTGAAGTGAAGGCCGCTGATCTGTCCTGCGTGATGACCAGAGTTGTACAAGTCACTGAACTCTGACGGTTTTAGCCTGGCGACCTCTGGATGGGATAAGTGACGGCCCTCTTCCAGCTGCTGGCTCTCCCCCGCGGTACCTGGGTTGCAGTACTGCACAGAACCACCTGCAGGAAGCAGGAGTGGAGGGAATTCATCTGTTATCTGAACCCAAAAAGAAGTTTTAAAATGTATAAAATGCACTTTCTAAAAACTCACCAATGGGTCCAGCGGTGTCACTGATCCACAGCGGCTCATCTGGACTCTCTTCTTTAATCGTGAAGGAAACAGCGGCATCTTCCATCTCTGGAAACTAAATCAAGAGGTCGTGGATTAAACATGAAATACTTCAATGTTAATACCATATTCACCCTCATTTTTGCTACACTACAATAAATATGAGTTTTTAGCAGTTTAATGCTCCACAATGTTCACCAGCCAGTCAACAACTTTATATCGTGCGCAGTTTGTTTGCCTTTTTCATGAAAAAGCAGTGATTTGCTCGGTGGAACTCTAAATTGTCAATAGGTTGGTTATTTGTTTTTATATGTCAGCCCGACTTTCACACATTAACAGCTGGGATCAGCTCCAACACAACACAACACTCAAAAGATAAGAAGTGCAGCTAATGGACGGATGACGACAACTGACGAGGGTCAGTGAAGTTGCAGGAATAAAACTAAAACAATGAGCTGAAAGACACTAAAACAGCCTGACACTTCTCTGTGTCAGGCTACCAGTGATAGAATTAACATCACAAAAAAAACCTTTCCCACCAAAGTGAACCAAGTGCTGATGCTACTTCGGAGCTGGTTCAACTTGCGAAACCTTTTAAGAACCAGTTTGATTTTCCAGCCATCTCTCGCTGTCTTGGCTCTCAGGCTTTTTCTTCTAAGCTACGTCTAATTTGCCTTAGACCTCAACCGACGACCACACAGCAACAAGACCATTTGTATCCTCTCCTCCCAATGTGCACCTATAGGCAGTTCTTTCTTCTAGACCAGCAAAGAGTCGGTGCCGCCCTGGAACAAGATTTTCGGATCGAGAGCCAGTTCTTTGGCCGTCGAAACACAGAGAACTGGAACCAGTTTAGGCCCTGGACTCTGCCCTGGACCTGCCCTGGTGGAAAAGGGGTAAAGTTTGTCAGACCTGATGGCTTCTCTCAGGTGCCAGAGAAATTCCAGAAGGTTTAAAAACCAGGATTCAGAACAAGACCAGATTAACCTGACCAGAGGCAGTGGAGCATGAAAATGATTTAACCCTCATTCCTACTTCTCTCTGTGCTTAGTTGAAGGGAAAATTACTGGAATTCAGGTTTGCAACTTATAATGAAGATCCTCAACCCAGAGATGGGGTAAGAAGTCAAGACCCAAAGAGAAATGAGCGGTCGACTGTATTTTGCAACACCAGGGACGTCGACGAGCAAATTTCTGGAAAGATGAAGAAAATTGCATCAATAAATCTTCAGGGAGCGAAAAACCAATCATTTTCTTTGCTGAGCTGTTTTTGTCCTGCATCACTGGATGTGTCCACTTTATTTACATTTAATAAAGACGGACAAACCTTATTAAACCAGCTGATCCTGAGTCGTCCACAACCACAAACAAATCACAACTCTATCCATCCATCCATCCATCTATCTATCTATCCATCCATCCATCCATCCATCTATCTATCTATCCATCCTTCTATCCTTCTATCTATCTATCTATCTATCCTTCTATCTATCCTTCTATCTATCTATCTTTTTATCTATCTATCTATCCTTTTATCCTTTTATCTATCTATCTATCCTTCTATCTATCCTTCTATCCTTTTATCTATCTATCTATCTATCCTTCTATCCTTTTATCTATCTATCTATCTATCTATCCTTCTATCTATCTATCTATCTATCCTTTTATCTATCTATCTATCCTTCTATCTATCCATCCATCTATCCATCTATCTTGCTGCTTCCTGCACTTTGTAGATTTTGCATCGTTTTAAAAAGGTGTTGTAACATGTAAGTACTTTTGATGTTTGATAGAAGCCAAAGGAAAATTCCTACTGACGTGGACCCTAAAGTGAATCTGTCTGTCACCATGAACCAATAACCAACAGGGGTGACTCTAACCAGAGGGTCGGCGGTTCGATCCCAGTCTTCCCCATCTGCATGCCGCAGTGTCCTTGGGCAAGATCTATCTAATTGCCCCTCAGAGAAAAAGTGCTGCCCATGGATGCACTGTATGAATGTGTGTGAATGGGTGAATGGTAATAACCTGTAAAGTGTTCTGAGTGGTCAGCGAGACTAGAAACACTAAACCAGTCAACCTGAGGATGTTGGGGGGGGGGGGGCCCTGGGGTCTCGGGGGCCTGAGGCGGTTCCCTGCTTTACCTTGATCCAGGTGCAGCTTCATCAACACAAGTAATATTATTGGTATATATTGAATTTGAAAAGGTATGAACCTTAATATCTCCTGAGGAATGACGACAGTTGGTCCCTACATCCGTCCCTCGGTCCATGTAGTTTTCTGAGAGGAGGAAAGAGGTAGAAAAACAAATGTAGGAAAGTGACATTTGATGTTATCTAAACGAGGAAATGCCAGAAATCCTAATACAGCACATGGATACAAGTGAGATGTTCAGATCAGCTGTTTAACAACATGGTGGGACATGTGGTTGTTGTTTTCTCATTGCAACAACAACAACAACAACAACAACAGCAGCAACATGAAAGGATGAAGTGGTGGCTTTGATCCCACCGAGTCTCAGCGGAGCTCCTCACCGAAGCCGCGCTGCAGCTGCGTGTTCTTCTTCTCCATCGTCTGCAGCTTCCTCTTCAGCATCTCGACCTCGCTCTGCTTCCTGGAGATCTCCACATGCAGGAACGCGCATTTGTCATCGACCAGCTTGGAGATGTCCGCCACCGCCGCCTTCAGCAGCACCTCCATTACGGAGGAGAGCTGCGTCTGGAAGGAGATGCACGTCGCCATGTTCATTCATAAACAGGAACTGTGTGCAAGGAAGGAGGGTGGGGGGTGGGGTGGGGGGGAGTGGGGTGGGGGGAGGAGAGTGTGCAGTAAGAATTAAAAAAAGCTGCTTCCGCGCTGTGATTTGGTTTTAAATTGCGAAGAGAAGCGACGCACTAGAAAAAACAAAAACATGACATCTGTGTTTGCTGCTGAGAAGAAGTGGAGGCTTTCTTCCGTGTGGCGGAGGGATCTACCGTAAGTGCAGGAGGAGACGCGCAGGGAGATTACATAAAAAAACATGGAGGAGGAGATGTTCCAGGTGAAAAAATAAAATAAAAACTGCAGGTGATTTAATTGACTGTGTTTCTGTCACAGAACTGAACTGTGAACACTGAATGACGACATGTGTTCAAGAGTGTGTGTTTAAAAAGGATAAAACCTCTAAATGCTTTCATCCTATACATTGTGTGACTTATGACTGCATACTATGTTGTACTGTGTACTATGTTTTGAGTACTTAATATATTGTGTACTTATATGTTCTGTTTTGGTGTTGCATTGTGATATTTGCATATATTATGTAAATATATATATAAATATATATAAAGTAATTTTCGATTTTTCATAGAATAAAAATTAACTGGGAAAAAAAACTATCAAATTGATCTCTACTGAAAATAATAATAATTTGTATTGATTAAAGTTTTTCTTCTTAAAACTTAATTTGAAAGGCCTCTCGTCTGCAGGAGGTTCCATCAGTTTAGCTCAAATTTGAAGAATTCTTTTTCCTTTTCCACCAATTGGAAACCAGAAGGTGAGAGAAGACACAAAATGTTGAGGGAGGAGGAAGTGGAGCAAAGATTTAAACATTCAACACTGATCAATAATGAAAAACTAAACTGAAGTACACTGAGACTGCAGACGTCTGGCAACACCCAGTCTAGCAATGTTAAGGAAAGTGACTAGTACAGTTAAATCCCTTGATCCACCGGTTTATCCAGTTTCACTCCAAAATATCAAGGACCCCGTGTTCGTGCCCCACCCCTCCACCACATTTGCCCCACCCCTCCACCACATTTCTTTGCAAGCAGTTATGTAGTTTGCGTAATCTTGGTGACAGACAACAGACAGACAGACAGATGGTGATTACATCATTATGATGGAGCCAATATAACCAAGAGCCAGACTCAACAAGTCTGTTAACTTAGTTTTGAATTTATTTGAAAAACAGAGCTCAGCAAAAACATTGTGCGATACCCGTGACATCATCATAAAAAGGAAACAAGATTAAATCGATATAAAAATGTAAATGTAGAAAAATGACTTTGTGAAAGGCAACAACAGAAAGTCAGTAAGACCGCAGGAGTTTTGTTTCCCATGTGAAAATGGAGGCACTCGTCAAACTGGAATATAAAAGTATTCCAACAAACTCTTCAGCTCCAGTGCACATTTCACTCAGAACACTGTCAAGCAGACAAACAGCTTGTCACTGCTGTCCGTTAGTTTGATCTGACAGGGACAGACACGGACCCATCGAATGACAAAATAAGAGACGTTTTAAATTCCTTTACTTCTGTGAATTCTTGATACGCAAACAAGGATTTTCTTTCATTTTTCATTCCACCCAAATTAAACACTTTTTGTTCAGCCATGTCATTGACTTCTTTATCAATTATTTAAAAAATAATAAAAATCCCTTTACCATAATTATATATTTTTTAAACACTAAAGATCAAATTATTCTCTCATTACTTATACAAATATTAAAGGAAATATCCAAAGAAATAACATTAATTCAAATTCCAGCAAAAGAAAACACAACCTTGTGTTCTGGGAGACGGTTCAATAACAGTGTTCAATAATAAAACTTATTTTAGCATGAACAAAAATGTAACTTAGATTTTCTTCAATTTAGCTTTGAAAACAGCCAGAAGGCTTCTCCACAAAGTTATGAAGTTATTGTCTGATGTTTTTTGGAGACGGTCAAAGTAGCAGCATTTTGTGCAAAGTTCTTGAAAAGTGACGTAAGTTAGACAAACATTTTTGTCTTTACTGCAGAAGAAGAAAATCCTTCTCGGCGCCGCAAATAGAAAAATAACATGGTTCTTCAGCTTTGGCATTTTATGGAAGAGTATTAGGTCCGGGTATGAGAAAACAAATGAGAAGAGGGAGGTTAAAAAAGGTATAAAAAAGAAACAAGTTCAAATGTCAAGAGTAAAGTCGAACTAAATCACAGGAGGATATTTTTTAAATGTGTTTAACGAGATTAAAATTTCAAGATTAAAGTCAAACTTTGAAGAATAAATCAAACTAACAAATTCTTGGAGCCGCTCCTTCAATCGAATCTGAAGTCTTTCCTTGACCCAAATCTCATCCTTCCACCGAGTTTCAAAGAAATCAACTGAGTAGTTTTTGCGTAATACAGCCAACAAACAATAGAACACAAATTAAAAAGTACTCTCCTTGCAAAATATGTATCTTTCACCTATTTGGTTCAACTTTGTTCTCAACATTTTGACTATATTCATAAAAATTAAACATCATTTCCATAATTTAGTTTGACTTAAATCGGAGCATTTTAAATGTATTCTTAAAATGAAAAAATAAAGATCTTCCTCCTCTCTTTTCTTTTCTCTTAAATCTGACCCTGAACTCGTCCGTAAACGTTGCTTTTAATTACTGATGTTTTTACACCGGTGCCGCTGAAATAAGATGAAACTATCGAAGCTCTGCCCACAGCTCGAGCATATGAAGCAGTTTCCTCTGGCGCCATCGCAGCTGTCCTCATGGTCCTCGTGGTCGTCTAGCGACGTCATATCTATTTCAAACCCGGTTCCCTCTCCAGTCCTGACGCTCGCTGAGCCGTAATCGTTCACCTCTTGAGCGGCGTGTTGATCCTGCAGCTCGGACGCAAGGCGCATGTCTGAGCTTCCTGAGTGAATTACCATCGCTGCGTAGTCCACGTGCATCATGTCTTCGTTTTCCTTGTCGTTCAGAAAAGGCAGATCCTTGATCGGCGACGCCAACGTGTATCCCTGCTGCTCATTGGCTGCGGCGGGACTGAGCTCATACTTGATGTCATGTGAAAGCACGCAGACGGTTCGTACCATGGCTTCACCGCTCTTCTCCGTCCCAGAAGTCCACAGCTCACTTTGGTCCAGCGCCCCTGTGCCACCATCGGGCCGTACCTGACTCAGAGCGGGAAAATCCTCCCCGTTGGACTCCACCTTCACCATCACCGTGTGTTCACCGAGCTCCTCCCTGTCCGCTAACTGTTCCTCAAACGTCACCAGATCAGGCTTCAGCTCCACCACGTTCTCCAGCGAGTGATCCTCAGGCATCGTAAACATCAGGTGATGAGTCTCCAGCAGATCTGGGCTCTCCCCTTCGGAAAGAAAACAGAATTAAGTGAGCAAACCGACAGAATGACTTTTATACAGTTTACTGCAGAGGTGCTTAAGTGTAAGATGTGAATCAAGTAAGTGGTGAAGTTAAATATAATATAATGGGAGAGGTTTGTCATCTACTGAGCAGAAAAGCTAAAAGTTAAACGATTCCAGTTTCTCACATTTGAATAAAAGCTGTTTTCTCTTCTACAATATGAATCTAAACATTTGGCGATTTTGACGGTTTGTCTCTTACCATTTCTGTGCGTCTTCATGTGGACCTTGAGGCTACTTTTCTGAGTGAAGCACCGCCCACAGATATGGCAGCCGTACGGTTTCTCCCCGGTATGAATCCGTAAATGTGTCTCGAGGTGGCCGGTCCGTTTGAAGATCTTCCCGCAGTACGAGCAGGCGAAGCTTTTCTTTGGCTTGATCACCTGAAAAGAGCTGCTCCCCATCTGCTGCTGCTGCTGGGCATTCAGCGCGGCCTCCGACCCGCCGCGTAAACCTGCTTCGCTGGAGACGAGGAGCGTGTCTGACGATCCGTAGGGTGTTTGGGAGATCAGGCTGTTTTTCAGCTCCCTGTACGGTTTCCCTTGGAACGAGAAGGAGCTACAAGAAGCTTCGCCCGGTGCCGGGAGTAACTGAGCGATCCCGGGGAAGGACGTCACATTCTGTGCCGAGCTGCTGAGATATTCCATCCCGCTCATCTCTGTGTTGTTCTGTCCTTGTAGCCTCAACCTCCACTGCCGGCCGTCTCTCTCGAACGCTGGGAAGTTCTCACCGAGGTTTTCCCCTCCTTCCCTTGGCGGCTCGTTCCCTCCCTGAAACTGTGGTCGTGTTATTGTCTCCTCTACGGGCTCAGATTTGACTTGTACAGGTGGAGGGAGAACGTCCTCGTTCTCAGGCGGAACATCGTCAGCGTTGGTCCGGCTCTTTTCCACGGGGAGAGGAGTGTCGGCACATGGGTTCACCTCAGGAATCTGCTTCTCTTCAACCACCTGGACGTCCACTAGTGTGGCCTGAATACCTGTCGACGTGGAGAGAAGAATATAGTTTTACCACCTGTAATAATTCTTTCAAAATATCTATATAGGAAACTTGTCACACAGAAGAAAGTCACAGCAAGAGACCAACAACTGCAACAATAATAACACACATTTCAAATTAAATTTCAAATCGTCAATAGACTCTAATATTTCTTTCACTCGTCCAGTTAATAATAAAACCAGTGACCTTATTGGGGATTTGATGCCCTGTGACCCAGTGAGCTATCCTAATCCCACCCTACTGAGTTTCCCCCCCCCCCCCTGATCCCCACCAGCTCCCCAGACAAAGGTCTTGACCTCTTTTAGCAGCAGAGCAGAAGAAAGATGTCGATTTTCAGGGGTTTAATCCAGAGAATGTTGCCCGAGTGCAGCAACTCCCCATTTAATGACACTTGAAAACTGCCAAGTGGAACTTTCTAGAAACCGAAGAATCAGAGAAAGCCTGTTTCTCAAAAGGAAAATCTAACTAAAGTTTCCTCCTTCCTGTCTAAGGGTCAAACTTACTTCTTCTGTGAATCTTCATGTGCTCCTTGAGGCTGCACTTCTGGTTGAAGCGTCGCCCACAGGTCTCACAGCGATACGGTTTCTCACCGGTGTGAATCCTCTTGTGTCTCTCCAGGTGCCCGGCTCGCTCAAAACATTTGCCGCAATAAGGGCAGATGAAGCCCATCTTAAACTTGAGCCTCTTCGCCGTCCTCCTCCGCGCCGTGTTGCACGCGCTGCGACACTGACCGTAGCCCAGCAGCTCGCGGCTGAACGGGCTCTGCTGAAACCCCCCCGAGCTGCCGCACGGCACGGCCGGCCCAGAGTCCAGGGAGGATTCTGGGAGACACGACAGGGAGTTCTGCCGTACGTTTAGATAATCCCAGTCGCTTTGTCCCGTCTCCTTGTCAGTTGTCGATCTCCACTGTCTGTTATTATTCCCTTCACACGGAGTCAAGTCTTCTCCCGGCCGCTCAGCCTGACCTCTGACCTCTTCACCTCCCAGTTCCACGGAGTCGGGTTTGTCCTCGACTCCCTCGGGTTTGGACGAGCAGCTGTTGTCCTCGTCAGCGTGTTCATGTGAGATCCTCTCGTCCCCGGTGGAGCCGCGACCGCCTGCGGAAACACAAAGATTCAGTTGTAGAGCAGTTTGTTGGCTTCTAGAGTTTTAATGTCACCATGAAATGTGTGTTTTAAATTCACAATAAAGTGAAGCCAAACCATCTTGATTGCCCCCTGGTGACCGGCTGCAGTATAGGTCATAAGCCCCAAGCCCCTACAGTCAAAGAAGTAGTTCTTATCAAACTGGTGTTTGTTCAAATGTTTCCTTTTTCCCAGTAAGTTTGGATTTAATAGATCAGTGACGAAGAACCATGAAGAGATTTGTTCTCTGCCTGAAAACGGCGCTTTGGAGGAAGTTTAATAATCAACGACACAAGTTCATGAAATCCTCACTTTACCTTTAGTGCCTCAGTGTGTCTGTGTGTGTGTGTCTTAGGTTATACCGTGTGTTTACAGTAGTGTTTTGATTGTGTGTGTGTGCGTGGTAGTGTTGTGTGTGTGTCTTAGGTTATACAGTGTGTTTACAGCAGTGTTTTTATTGTTTGTTTGTGTCATGTTAGACAGTGTGTGTATAGTTTTATGTGTGTCTGTGTGTGGTAGTGTTGTGTGTTTCTCAGGTTATACAGTGTGTTTACAGTAGTGTTTTTATTGTTTGTGTGTGTGTGTGTGTGTGTGTTATGTTATACAGTGTGTGTATAGTTTTGTGTGTGTGTGTCATGTTATACAGTGTGTGTATAGTTTTGTGTGTGTGTGTGTGGTAGTGTTGTGTGTGTGTGTTTCTCAGGTTATACAATGTGTTTACAGTAGTGTTTTTATAGTTTGTGTGTGTGTGTGTGTGTGTGTGTGTGTGTGTGTGTGTGTGTGTGTGTGTGTCATGTTATACAGTTTGTGTATAGTTGTGTGTGTGTGTGTGTGTGTGTGTGTGTGTGTTTCTCAGGTTATACAATGTGTTTACAGTAGTGTTTTTATAGTTTGTGTGTGTGTGTGTGTGTGTGTGTGTCATGTTATACAGTTTGTGTATAGTTGTGTGTGTGTGTGTGTGTGTGTGTGTGTGTGTCCGCTCCGGCTCCAGCTCACCGTCCCCCCCGCGGGGCTCGGGTCTCCGGGTCCCCGGGGCCCGGGTCGCCCTCAGCTCGCTGTGCAGCAGCCGGATGTTGCTCCTCAGCTTCTGGATCTCCTGGTCCCGCTGACACGTCTCCAGCCGCAGCAGAACCATCCCGTCCTCCACCAGCTCCGCGATCTCCGCCGCGGCGGCTCTGGACAGGGCTTCCAGGATGGAGGCGACCTGAGCCCGCAGAGCGACGCTGCTCAGCATCGTCACGAACCGACCGACTCACCGGAGGAGCCCCCGGAACCTTACGACGACAACAACCGACACGAGTGAGAGAAGCGCCGGACGCCAGGCCCCCTGGGTCGGCGGCCCCCGGTGACACGGAGCAGGTGACGGCCGGAGCCAGAGCTTCAGCTGCGGCTCTTCACCGGGCTCGGTGTCGGTGTGTTAACGTGACGCGTCTTCGGCTAACGGAGAACGATCGGTACGGAGAGCGGAGCGGGCTGCCGTTACCGGAAGTGATGACATAAATACCGTAAAGACGGGGCAGCGGGCGCAACGAATATCCCCGAGCCACTTCCGTGGTTAGCCCTAAAAAATAAAAGATTAAAGACAAATACATAAATGAATGAAACTGACAGACAATGTTCAATGATCCACAAAGTTTTAAACCATAATACTTAATGTAAAAGGGCTTATTTCTGTCTAAATTGTATCTGTATTTACCTGCAGGGGTTGTATTTACCTCTTTTCACTTTAAAAATAAACAAAATAATTTACCTTTATCAATAATTCCAAACCTTCTGCATGTTGTTCTGACATCTGTTTAAAAGTGACATGTTTATTTTAACTCTTGTTTAGTTTACTTTAAGAAATTTCAGCAACATTGTGAACTGTGACCTCTTTGATATGTATGAAATATGTAATTAAAACACAACTGATTATACTTAAATCAGAATCTTTTAGGCAAAATGGGAAAAAAATAATCATTAACATTCTTTAATATCAAGAGAAGAACAACTCTCCACAGATAGATTTGAATTGCGGTCAAACACAGTATGTTATTGCATAAGTACACATCGCACACTCCCGTTCCTTTGACGCACATCATCACTACCTCACCCAACAATGAGTTCAACATGTGACTTCAGGTTAAATACTCGGTCTGTATCTCGAAGGTCAAACACAAATAGGAGACGTTATAAAAAGGAGACGACACCTGTAAATGTACAAGGCACTGAAATACCTTTGGTGAGGACTGATAGATAGTTAACACTAAGGATGCAGGGATCCGGTGTTTTCTCTCCTGATATTGATGTTTATACCATCGATGTGTTTCCCACTCCTGAATGTGAGAACATACATCATTATATCAGCACACACGTTAGAACAGTTAATAAATTACATTTTCCTCATCCGTGCTTTGTACAGTACCAGTATGTCTGTCCATGTAAGGTGGACATTTTTACTTCTGCCAAGGAAGTGATGTTTTCATCAGCACTGTTTGTCTGTCAACTTGCTCAATTACACAAAAACTACTTGACAGATTAACACAACACTTGGTGGAAGGATGCAGAATGGGTCAAGGAAGAACCCATTACGTTTTGGTGTGGCTCCAGATCAGGAGGCAGATCCAGGAATTATTTTACACATTGCAAGATGGGGCATTTTTTCACGTGTTCGCCCTTTGAATAATTCATGGATCTGACTAATCAAGGGCACTGATACCGAGTCTGTGCAGTTTAGTGCAGCTTGATGGAATTGACGGGGCCTGTGGGGCCTTGTCGAAGGCCTACTCTAGGTGTGCTTGCTTCGAGTTCATTGAGGTTATAAATGAGATATTTACTGCCACTAGATGTCGCACTAGCACCAACACAAATGCTTAATTACCTGCACCCCCCCTCCCCCCTCGTGTGTTCTCAGTTGTTGCCTGTACAGTCCATGGGTGCCCAATAAGAGCGACCCCTAAACACACACAAGCTAAATAAAGTTACCCTGCAAACAAAAAAACAAACCAGCAAACTGTGCACAGTGGTAAAGTGGATGTGGTGCTTGATCTCATCTGCAGGTTGGTGCTCTTGTCGGTGCTCAAGCCTTCGAGTGAGAAAAGTGTGTTTTTAAAACTCATCAGCTCAGCCCTGATTTCACAGAACACTTAAAAAGGGCCTGCGTGGCGGCCGTTAGATTGTCATCATCATTATCATCATCATCATCATCTTAGCTGTGAGGAGCCTGGAGACTGTATACAAATAAGTGAAGCCATTAGGTGTCACAGTGGTGGGCAGGTGGTGTTTGTGTTCTCTGAAAGGAGAAGGGTTCGTGCTGGCGATCGCACAGGAGCCATCTTGTACTTCTTTCACACCAGAATGTGCAGGTTTTTAAAACCTGGGTAAACCTGCTAAAAAGGGGATTGACTACCCAGGTGTCTTGTTTTCATCACTGCCGATTTAATGAAGCCAATTAAAACCAGAGTCATTTGACCCGGGCGTGAATACGACTGCATCCATAAGCCAGATGTTAGTGGGTTTTCAGACCAGTGGAAAAGGGGCTGTACTGGATAAATGTGGGGAGAACCAACAGAGAGGGTCTCACATGCACTAATATGAACAGAACAGATACCAAAGCAAAGAACAGAAAGAAATCCGACTTCATTATCAGCTCAGGATGCAGTTACTCCACTACATCTTTACATAGAAAACAGTTAATATTAATGTTTAAAATCTCATATATATATATATATATATATATATATATATATATATATATATATATATATATATATATATATATATATATATATATATATATATATATATATATATATATATATGATACTATAATACAAAAAGTACACTGGAAAGATAAATAAAATTCTCTTCAGTCTTAGTGCGTCACTGGGAGCTATCTTCCTTGCAGGTGAATCTCCTGATGGATTTTGAGGTTGCCCAGCACCGTGAAGCTTTTCCCACACTGCCCGCAGCTGTACGGCTTCAGGCCGCTGTGGAAGCGCTCGTGTCTCGTGCAGTTGTCCTGCCTGGAAAACATCTTGCCGCAGATTGTGCAGCTGAACGGCCGCTCGCCCGTGTGCACGCTCTGGTGCGTCTTCAGCCGGGTCTTCTGGGTGAAAGACTTCCCACATTCCAGGCACCTGAAAGGTTTGAAGAGCTGGTGAGTGGCCTTGTGCTCCTCCAGCTGGGACAAGCGGGGGAAACCCTTGTTGCACACGGAGCAGATGAAGAGTTTCTGATTTGCTCTCCACACGTTCATGAGCCTTTTTGTTCTCAGGTTGTTTCTACTGAGGATGTGATCTTCTGTGGCTGCGGCCGACCTCGGCACAGGAGGGACAGCGGGTGAGCGCCCAGCTTGTTGCAGAGGAGACTGCAGACACTGGTTCTCACTGGCTGCCGGGCGTGAAACCTGTCTCGATGGTTCATTACCCACAGACTGTGAAGTGGTGCCTGCTGAGCACACAGGTTGAATCTCTGTCTCTACTTTTATCGGCACACTTGTCGAAGCATCTGCACTTTCCTGTGTTGCGGTTGGAGAGTTGTAGGAACTTTCTGTATTTCTGTGAGCAGAAAATTGCTCCGCGTGAGAGGGGAACATCTGCCCGTGCTGCTGCTGCTGCATCGCTACAGAGCTTTTCTCAAACATGCCACAAGCCGCAGGAGGCCAGATCGAGTCACTTCGCTCTCCCACCTCAAAGCAAACGCTAGTCGCCGCTGTTGCAGTGTTGTCTGTTGCTTCCTGGAGCACAAGCTCCCCCGCTGGCTCATGTTTCACCGCCGGCCTCATGTCATCACCGTCTTGGTTCCCATGCCGATGCTTGCAGAGTGAATCAGCCGTCTTTGGTTCCAGATACCCTGCACGTGTTTGCTCATCCTCTCTTTCATCTGCAAATAAAATGTAATTTCAATGTTACCACCACAAATTCAAAGTCAACAAAGCAAGAACACAATTATCTTCAAGAACAGAACAACCCCACGGGTATTTACTTAGCCTGTTTACTGGGAGGTGTCCGTGACTGACAGGCCGGGACAAGGTATTTAGTGTAATTCCTTAACACAACATTATGTCCAGGGCAACAAATGTTCTACCTTCAATTTGCTGTTAAGGTTAATGAGGTCACATGTCAGTTGATCTACTGAAAACTTGTCCAAAGTTTCTAAGTTAGTCATTTTCAGAAAGACGTCAAAGTGCTGTCGAAAGACATAAAACTAAAATTACCTGATAGTGTAACTAAAAAAAAGTTTTATTTTATAGAACAAACAATACAAAATATTTTATTTTAATGTAAAAATAATAAAAAATTCTTGATTTGAGGTCAATATATTCCGTTGTAGTTGTGTTTTCTTAATAGTTATTTATAATAAACTGTCAAATATCTAGCCTCAATTACATTTCTTTGTCGACTGCTCTCAGTATCAGAAATGTTTTGCTTTCTTATTTAAGTGAGTAATACTGAGAACAGGAAACACTTGACTGAGGTCTTTATGGAGATGAAGCTTCTTTTCTGTGAGGAAGGTTCAAGTCAGACACAAGAGACGATGATCATCCTCAGGATATATTCGAAAAAGGGATCAACACACAGAAACAACACACAAGCCAAAACTCGCAGCCTGAGGTAGAACATGTCCAGTGATCGTGACGTTCTCTCGAGACATGACCGAGTAAACACAGGATCCAGATGTAGAGTCAAAGTAAAACCTCAATCAAACTGTTGAGAGATTAGACGAATATGAAAAGTGTCTTTTACCAGAGGTTTAAAAGAAGAAACCGAGCGAGCCGGTCGTACCAGGCGGCTTTGTCCCGTCTGGTTTTAGCCTCGATACTGGAATTACTGAAAGATCTCTGCCAGATGGTCGCTGGCTTTAATTCAGGCGAGTATGGAATCAGTAGCTCGCAAGTAATCTGGAGCGACACCGATAAAGCCTCAAACATCATCAATAGCATTTTAAATCCAGTTCTGAAAACATTAGTACAAAAACAACAGGAACTGTCTTTGTGTGGGTTATTTCACAGGAGTCAGTGATTAGTGCTGTTGCAGAATATTAGACCGGATGAACTTTAAGTTTTCAAGTTAAATAAATATATTGAATATTTAAATTTGAGACACAAAAATAAATAACTTAGCTTGTTATTGTAACACCAAATTCCTGCACAGGGTTTTAATGTAGGAAAACAGAGAAGCTATGATAATAGCTAATGATAATTAATACATTTTGAAGTTGAAAACAATTCAGTGTCATGTTTTGAGTAGAAAGTTAATAGTTTAGTTTATAGTTGAGTTAATAGTTTAGTTTTTAGTTCCCCATTTGCATTCATTTCTGGTTTGACTAATCTAACAATGTTATTTTGGACTTTAGACCATTTTCCACAACTATCAGAAATTGTATTCATCAAACAACTCAATGATACAATAACTGGCACATTAATCATTAATGAAAATAATGGTTGGATGCGAACCCAGTGAAAAGTCACACAACATAACTTACTATTCTGATTACTGCTGGTAAAGGCTCAGGATTCCTGCTTTCTTCAGACTATGATGTCACAGTTTAGGTTTGGTTATTTACAGACAGAAGCGAAACAACAGTGAATGTTTGAAGTCCCGAATGTAACAGGAGACTTTAAACATCAGTGAAGAATCTCTACTTGTGTTCTATCACATAAGAAACGTTGATTATAAACTGGTGAGTTCTTAATCTGAGATATTTTAAATGAAGTCTGGTGATAGAACTAAAAACAGAACTAAAGTTAATCAATGTTTCAAACCCGAATGTAAGAGGAGATGATAAAACCTCGTTATGAATAATTAATTTAGTTCTATCGCGTAAGAAACGTTGTTTATTAACTGGTGAGTTCTTAATCTGAGAGATTTTAGCTGAGGTCTGGTGAGACGGACCCTCTCACCTGTCGAGGGGACCTGGGTCCGGGCTGCCTGCTCCTGCTCCTGCTCCTCCTCCTGCTCCTCCTTCTCCTTCTCCTGCTCCTCCTCTGTGGTTCGGGTCTCGGCCGCTTCTCGAGCTTTGCACAGTTCCACCTCCATCAGCTTCAGGCTCCTCTTCAGCTCCTGGATCTCCACGTCCCTCCGACACATCTCCAGCCGCAGCACCACCGTCCCGTCCTCCACCAGCTTCGATATCTCGGCCACCGCAGCCTTCGCCAACACGTCCATGATGGCGGCGAGCTGCGAGCCGAAGGCGGAGGGGAACGTCATCCTGTCCCCGAGACGATCACGCGTCAAGGTTCAAGATTTATCCAACAACCTGCAGAGTTCGAGTCCCAGCGATTTACCTGCCCTTTTATTTTGGTTTACTTCCGGGAACGGTAGAGAGCGGATGTGACGTTAAGAAAGGAAAGGTGTAACTTTCCTAAAAAACGCGAATCACAAAATTCTCGCCTTTGAGAAAATACAATAAAATATATAAAAAAATGAAAATCTCTTCATAATTCCTGTCGAAATTCACTTGATAATAAACAATAAAATAAATTTATTTTAAAACAATGTATCGATTTTACCATGTGAAAATATTTATTAACTACGAGTAGCATAAATATACTTTTGTACATCCCTGTACGGACTGTTGCTACAGAAAGATTTATTAAAATTTCTTTTAAACGCATGAAATAAAATGGAATAATCTGTTTATTTTCCAGATGATGTTTGCCGTAGGAAGGAGCGTTTAAAAGAACTTGAACGTGAATATTACTTTGGATGTCCATGCGCTATAATTCTTGTTCTATATGTGATACTTGTTCCAATTAAATTAAAATAAATACAGTTAAGAAACAAAGTTGTGTTAAAATATAAAAATAATAACAACAATCTTGAAAACATCAGTTTATTCACATAATCCAAACACATTTCTTCAGACATCATATTTATCTTAAATGATACATTCCATCCATTATCCCCACTCTTTCAAATTTACCATTTAACTTTCTGGCATTTTCTCTATACAAATACAGTATACATAAATATAGATATACTGTATATATACATATACTTTATATAATTATAAAGTATTGTATAATTAGATAACTAGTGCTAACAGGAGTTAGATTTG